>NC_053113.1:5396233-5411233 GCF_010015445.1 Perca fluviatilis
TACACCAGAGGCCTGTACTGTCTGTGTATGTGTATGTGTGTGTGTGTGTCTGTGTGTGTGTGTGTCTGTGTGTGTGTGTGTCGTGTGTTTTTCTGTGTTGTGTGTGTGTCTGTGTGTGTCTGTGTGTGTGTGTGTGTGTGTCTGTGTGTGTGTGTGTGTCTGTGTGTGTGTGTGTGTGTGTGTGTGTCTGTGTGTGTGTGTGTACCTTGTTTTCATCCCTATTTCTGTAGCTGTTCAGCATGTGTACGTTCTGTTATCATTACCTCTCTACACTAAAGGATGTTAAGCGGTGAGATTTCTGCTGTCGCTGCAAAACAGTCACAGAGAAGTTGAACAACAGTCAGCGAGAGAGAGGAGAAGATCCAGTAAATGATGAAGAGGGTAAGAGACACTTTGAGACTCCGCGAGTGAACGAGCGAGACGGTAATTACCCTTCTGACTGAGAGGGGAGCAGGAGACCGATCCATTAATTCAGTCTGAGTCCCGCTGGACACTTCACATCCCAGATGCTGTTAACAACCGAAGGACCTTAAATCATCAGCAGGATACGCAGCTGTTTGAGGAATAATGTCTCGAATTGTTTTCATAAATGTCTGCGAACCGTAGTGACAAAGGGAGCGTTATTCGCCTAATAAATAGCCTAATGAATTTATAAATTCAGAGGAAAATATATCAGAGGAATAAAATATTGATTTCTCCGTTTCATCTCAGCTATGAACTGCAGCTGTAGCAAATGTCTCACCATCACTATCCTCATTCATATTTTACGACGCTACAAGTGATATTGCAGCAACAAGAAAAAGCCTGAAAGACGAAAGTTAGAAAACAGTCATTGCTATCGAGTCTCCAGAGGCTGGTTTTAGACCGTAAGAGACGTCTCCTGTTTCTACAGCCAATAGAGAAGTCAGTTGGTGGAGTCTCCAGAGGCTGGTTTTAGACCCTAAGAGACGTCTCCTGTTTCTACAGCCAATAGAGAAGTCAGCTGGTCGAGTCTCCAGAGGCTGGTTTTAGACCCTAAGAGACGTCTCCTGTTTCTACAGCCAATAGAGAAGTCAGCTGGTCGAGTCTCCAGAGGCTGGTTTTAGACCCTAAGAGACATGTCCTGTTTCTACAGCCAATAGAGAAGTCAGCTGGTGGAGTCTCCAGAGGCTGGTTTTAGACCCTAAGAGACATGTCCTGTTTCTACAGCCAATAGAGAAGTCAGCTGGTCGAGTCTCCAGAGGCTGGTTTTAGACCCTAAGAGACGTCTCCTGTTTCAACAGCCAATAGAGAAGTCAGCTGGTCGAGTCTCCAGAGGCTGGTTTTAGACCCTAAGAGACGTCTCCTGTTTCAACAGCCAATAGAGAAGTCAGCTGTTCGAGTCTCCAGAGGCTGGTTTTACAACGTAAGAGACATCTCCTGTTTCTACAACCAATAGAGAAGTCAGCTGGTGGAGTCTCCAGAGGCTGGTTTTAGACCATTAGAGACGTCTCCTGTTTCTACAGCCAATAGAGAAGTCAGCTGGTGGAGTCTCCAGAGGCTGGTTTTAGGACATAAGAGACATCTCCTGTTACAACAGCCAATAGAGAAGTCAGCTGGTCCAGTCTCCAGAGGCTGGTTTTAGACCCTAAGAGACGTCTCCTGTTTCAACAACCAATAGAGAAGTCAGCTGGTGGAGTCTCCAGAGGCTGGTTTTAGGACATAAGAGACGTCTCCTGTTTCAACAGCCAATAGAGAAGTCAGCTGGTCCAGTCTCCAGAGGCTGGTTTTAGACCGTAAGAGACGTCTCCTGTTACAACAGCCAATAGAGAAGTCAGCTGGTGGAGTCTCCAGAGGCTGGTTTTAGGACATAAGAGAAGTCTCCTGTTTCTACAGCCAATAGAGAAGTCAGCTGGTGGAGTCTCCAGAGGCTGGTTTAAGGACATAAGAGACGTCTCCTGTTACAACAGCCAATAGAGAAGTCAGCTGGTGGAGTCTCCAGAGGCTGGTTTTAGACCCTAAGAGACGTCTCCTGTTTCTACAGCCAATAGAGAGGTCAGCTGGTGGAGTCTCCAGAGGCTGGTTTTAGACCCTAAGAGGCGTCTCCTGTTTCAACAGCCAATAGAGAGGTCAGCTGGTGGAGTCTCCAGAGGCTGGTTTTAGACCCTAAGAGACATCTCCTGTTTCAACAGCCAATAGAGAAGTCAGCTGGTGGAGTCTCCAGAGGCTGGTTTTAGACCCTAAGAGACGTCTCCTGTTTCTACAGCCAATAGAGAAGTCAGCTGGTCCAGTCTCCAGAGGCTGGTTTTAGACCATAAGAGACGTCTCCTGTTTCAACAGCCAATAGAGAAGTCAGCTGGTGGAGTCTCCAGAGGCTGGTTTTAGGACATAAGAGACGTCTCCTGTTTCAACAGCCAATAGAGAAGTCAGCTGGTGGAGTCTCCAGAGGCTGGTTTTAGACCCTAAGAGACGTCTCCTGTTTCAACAGCCAATAGAAAAGTCAGCTGGTGGAGTCTCCAGAGGCTGGTTATAGACCGTAAGAGACATCTCCTGTTACAACAGCCAAGAGAGAAGTCAGCTGGTAAAGTCAGCTACAATAAAATGATCCCTAACCCATTTTATTTCTGTTACAAACTGTTAACGGAGGCTCAACGTGCGCCCGCGAGCCCGATATGTACGGTGGAGCGAGCTAGAGAGTGACCGAAGAGAGGCAGCGCCTCGGACACAAGCCGTGAATCGGAGAAATAAAATGTGTTTTCGCCGATTCATCACTAGAAATGTCATCGTAGCGAGCATCTTACTAACGTTATCCACATTCATTATTTTTGGACGCAACAAATGATACATCAAGCTACAAAAAAGCCTGGAAGTCGAAAGTTAGAACGGATGTACAAAGAGCCGTTGCCATGGAGGCGATACACCATTTCAAGACCATTTCAAGACCTTGTTGACCCTTTTCTATCGGTCCTTTGTTGAGTCAGTTGTCACCTTCTCCCTAATCTGCTGGTATGGGTCCATTACAAAACAAAAAAACGCCCTCTCCAGGCTAATTAAGGTGAGCAGCTGTATCACAGGTTCTAGGCAAAAAGGCCTGGAGGAACTCTATCAGAAGCAGATGCTAAAAAGGGCTGAATCTATGAATCTATGAATTTCAGATGTTGCCATCCGGATCACGCTTTATACTTCCAAAACTCAGAACAAATAGATATAAACACTCTTTTGTACCTGCAGCCATTCTACTTTTTAATTCTATAAAGAACCATAGATAACTTGATTTATTGTTTTTAAATTTGCCTGCAAGGTAGGCAATCTCTGTATTGTGTGTACGATTGTGTGTGATTTTATTATACTACCTGCTGTACAACAAATTGCCCCACTGGGGGACAAATAAAGTAACTTGACTTGACATTTCATCTCGTCTCACTGGTGTGAACTAACAGCTTTCACAACGCTGCCAGTTGTAAGTTTCAACCATGGATGTGTGAAGAGAACTGCTGCTCTAAAGGGCGTGAAGATGCCATGGAGCTTGAAAAATACCCCAGATCTTCCACGTTGACTGGCCCATGACATCATGATGGATGCGCACTGGCGAGAGTTTGAATTGTCGTAGCGATACCGCTCGGTCATGAGCTTCTCTCCAGTGGAAATGAGTATGTGCAGACAACTCATCGCTCATTGTCTTAAATATTCACTAACGTAAAACGGTGGGCCCTATCTTGCATGCAGCGCAAAAACGGACGCAAGTGACAATTTCCCATCCAGCGCCCGCGTGCATTCTGGGCGTGCTGGTCTTACAGGGAGGTGTGTTCAGGTGCATTCTGGGCGTGCTGGTCTTACAGGGAGGTGTGTTCAGGTGCATTCTGGGCGTGCTGGTCTTACAGGGAGGTGTGTTCAGGTGCATTGTGGGCGTGCTGGTCTTACAGGGAGGTGTGTTCAGGTGCATTGTGGGCGTGCTGGTCTTTCAGGGAGGTGTGTTCAGGTGCATTCTGGGCGTGCTGGTCTTTCAGGGAGGTGTGTTCAGGTGCATTGTGGGCGTGCTGGTCTTTCAGGGAGGTGTGTTCAGGTGCATTGTGGGGTGCTCTTTCAGGGAGGTGTGTTCAAGGTGCATTGTGGACGTGCTGGTCTTTCAGGGAGGTGTGTTCAGGTGCATTCGGGCGTGCTGGTCTTACAGGGAGGTGTGTTCAGGTGCATTGTGGGCGTGCTGGTCTTACAGGGAGGTGTGTTCAGGTGCATTCTGGGCGTGCTGGTCTTACAGCGGAGGTGTGTTCGGGTGCATTGTGGGCGTGCTGGTCTTTCAGGGAGGTGTGTTCAGGTGCATTGTGGGCGTGCTGGTCTTTCAGGGAGGTGTGTTCAGGTGCATTCTGGGCGTGCTGGTCTTACAGGGAGGTGTGTTCAGGTGCATTGTGGGCGTGCTGGTCTTACAGGGAGGTGTGTTCAGGTGCATTGTGGGCGTGCTGGTCTTACAGGGAGGTGTGTTCAGGTGCATTGTGGGCGTGCTGGTCTTACAGGGAGGTGTGTTCAGGTGCATTCTGGGCGTGCTGGTCTTACAGGGAGGTGTGTTCAGGTGCATTCTGGGCGTGCTGGTCTTACAGGGAGGTGTGTTCAGGTGCATTCTGGGCGCGCTGGTCTTATAGGGAGGTGTGTTCAGGTGTTACTTGGCACCTATTGTGCAGAAACTGTAAATAGTAGCACAATTGGTATGTATGCAAACTTATTGTGTATTTACTTATATATATATATATATATATATATATATATATATAGGGCCGAGCATAACGCGTTATTTTTTTTTAATCGCATGCTGCCATTTATTATATATTATATATTATATATATTTATTACACTGCACTCGGCTTCGCGTCGTGCCTAACAGGCGACTATTTTGACCTTTTGCCGCACCGTTACTTTTCATCAAGCTGCCAAACTTCCTCCTAACACATCCTCCTGCTGCAGGCTGCAGGCATGATGGAGAAAGACAGCAGTAAACACGATTCTGAATGGACCTTTTTATTTTCCAAAACTCCCGGACGGCTCGTAGACAAGTCGAAAGCCACGTGCACATTGTGTAAAGCCGAATTAAAATATCACCGAAGCGCGTCGAGCTTGAGCTACCAGCTACGAGCTCAGCATATAGTCCAGTTAACGTGACTCGGGCTGATGCTAGCGGGCTCAGGCTAAGCACTAATTGGAGAGTGCTACTCGCCGACCTGTTGATGAAACCAAATCCCAAACATTACTACAGCTCTTGCAAAATGGGTGGCAACTAACTGCAGACCTGTCAGCATCGTAGAAGACTCGGGTCTTAAAGATGTACTATGGTTGACCCCGTTATACATTGCTGTCGAGGGGGACAGTAGTTTCACGCACACACAGCCTGTACTCCACGGAGGAAGCAGTGATCACTGGAGCTGCTGCAAAGTGCTGCAAGGTGATCACTGGACGTTAGTGAGTAATCTACATTATTTAGGAGTTACTGCACACTGCATTGACTCTAGATTCAAATGTGTGACTAGTTTCACACATTCAATCAATCAATCAATCAATCAGTCAATCGGTGTTGGAGTAGTTAGGCCTGGGAGTGTTGTGTGTATGTGTGAATGTATTTTCTGTATAACTGTCTTAAGGACCCCCTCGAAAAAGAGATGATTCATCTCAAGGGGTTGTCCTACTGCTCAACCAATCAGCATCAAGCCAATAGTTGGATCAGTCTGCTATACTTGTAATGAGATTTTAACCAAAATATTGGCCTATGATCATTAGATTGAATAGGTTGAGTGCCATTTCATTTAAGGCATCCAATGCCTCTAAAAAAATAAAATTATATAAATATATATATATATTATTATATACAATAGTCTTTTCTTTTGTGGATTTCCTGGAAATCCGGTCGAAATGTGCACAACATTTGGATGGAAAGCTAACCAGAGAGGCAGAGGCAGAGAGAGAGAGAGAGAGAGAGAGAGAGAGAGAGAGAGAGAGAGAGAGAGAGAGAGAAAGAGAGACAGACAGACAGACAGATAGGTTTAGACTTAAAGAATGAGGAAAACCAGAGAGAATAGGACTTAAATCAGCTAGAGAGAGAGAAAGAGACGCAATGATTGTGAGAGAGAACTGCTAAACAGAGAGAGAGAGCAAATAAGTGTGAGCTAGAGAGACCATGGGTAAAGAGAGAGAGACAGAGAGAGGCTGAGAGAGAGAGACAGAGAGAGAGGCGAGAGGCTGAGAGAGGCAGGAGAGCTGGGGAGAGGAGGCTGAGGAGAGAGAGAGAGAGAGAGAGAAAGAGAAGAGAGGGAAGAGAAAAGAGAGAGAGAGAGAGAGAGAACCGGAGAGAGAGAAAGAGAGAGAGAGGGAGACAGAGAGAGAGAGAAGGAGAGAGGGAGGGAGAGAGAGAGAGGGAGAGGGACGGGGGGCCAGAGAGAGAGAGAGAGAGAGAGAGAGAGAGAGAGAGGAGAGGCCAGTGGAGGGAGAGAGAGACAGCCGAGAGGAGACAGGAGAGTAGAGAGAGAGAGAGAAGACGAGAGGAGGAGCAGAGAGAGTGAGAAGAGAGAGACAGAGAGACAGAGAGAGTGGGAGGCTGAGAGAGTGCGTGAGCAGGTAGAAAGCAGAAATCATTCAGCGCCCGATCACCGCTGAAGTCGACTCAACAACTCTCTCTGGAAACCTGAAACCATCTCGTGTGTGCCCGACGGCTCACAGAAGGACCCCGGCATCCCCTCCCTCCTCCCTCCCTCCCTCCCTCCCTCCTTCCCTCCTCTTCTCCTCTTTCTTTCCCTTTCTTTTTTTTTGAGAAAAAGAGACGTGGAAATATACCTACGGAAAGAAAACTGAGGATCCATGGAGCCGAGCGGGAGGATTACGCAGAGTGACTGACATTTTCCATTGAGGAATAAATGCAAACAAGGAGGTGCAGAAATCGCAGGGATATATTAAAATCTCCGGGGGGCTGACACAGTTTTTTTTGGGAAGCCGAATATCCGTACGTATGCGTCAGGACTGTGTTATCACTGAGCTGAGAGCGTGTGACTAGAACAGAGAGGGGAGAAAGTTAGCTAAAGAGAGAGAGAGAGAGAGAGAGAGAGCAGATAAGTGTGAAGAGATGATTCATCTCAAGAGGTTATCCTAGTCCGCGTCCTTCGGGCAACACATGCACGTCAAATATCATCACGATCATCATCAATCTCCCAGCGGCCATCGAACACACTCCAACAGGTGCAGAGATGAGTTGATGAGGACGACAAGGACACTGGAGGATCAACACACACACACACACATGCATAATTACAACCGTGCAGGTATGTAGTCAACGGTAAACCCACCTTCACACAGGTGTAGTTCTTCTGCCAGATAGAAGTGTTAACAAGTGTTTTTTTGGGGGGGGATGGGATGTGCAACGAATGCAGACTGTTTGCATGATGAAAACCTAAAAAAAAAAAAAAAAAAATCAGCTTCGGTCTTGTTGGAAAAGAATCTGAGGACTTTGGAGGAGATGACATTCACATTTGTAAGATCTGAGACTTCAGATGTTGTTGTTTTTTTTTTTTTTTTATCAAGAAGTGTAGCTTTGACTTTGAAGAGCCCTGAATTCAAGGATGAGAGACCTGCAACCGTGTCCTTCCCTCGCCGCGCCGGCTTCAAACGGATTTTATAAATCAAGGAGATGAGAGAAGAAGAAGAAAAAAACAAGGCTGAAAATATGTGAGTCAGAATCGCTCCCGACGTTTGGTTTTGGAATATTTCGAAGCAACCGGAACAGTTCTGGATGAGTGGCACACACAGTCACGATATTAACCAAGGGATTATTTAGATTCTTTTTTTTTTTGATTTTTTTATCCATTCGCAGAATTGTGCTTTGAGATTTGAAGAGGTGCTCTTGTTGTTCTGCTGAATTCAGCAGTCGGCTACTTTGGTTTGCCCGCGTGGTGAAGATAATCCGTTGGTCCTGCGACAAACGATCCAAGGCTTCGGCTGATTCCAGGCTTCGGCTGATTCCAGGCTTCGGCTGATCCAAGGCTTCGGCTGATTCCAGGCTTCGGACGAGTCCAGGCTTCGGCTGATCCAAGGCTTCGGCTGATTCCAGGCTTCGGACGAGTCCAGGCTTCGGACGAGTCCAGGCTTCGGCTGATTCCAGGCTTCGGCTGATACCAGGCTTCAGCTGATTCCAGGCTTCGGCTGATCCAAGGCTTCGGCTGATTCCAGGCTTCGGACGAGTCCAGGCTTCGGCTGATTCCAGGCTTCGGCTGATTCCAGGCTTCGGCTGATTCCAGGCTTCGGACGAGTCCAGGCTTCGGCTGATTCCAGGCTTCGGCTGATACCAGGCTTCAGCTGATTCCAGGCTTCGGCTGATTCCAGGCTTCGGCTGATTCCAGGCTTCGGACGAGTCCAGGCTTCGGCTGTTTCCAGGCTTCGGCTGATTCCAGGCTTCAGCTGAGTTCAGGCTTCAGCTGAGTTCAGGCTTCGTTCGAGTCCAGGCTTCGGCCGATTCCAGGCTTCGGCCGATTCCAGGCTTCGGCCGATTCCAGGCTTTGGCTGATTCCAGGCTTCGGCTGATTCCAGGCTTCGGACGAGTTCAGGCTTCGGCTGAGTCCAGGCTTCGTACGAGTCCAGGCTTCGGCTGATTCCAGGCTTCGGCTGATTCCAGGTTTCGGCTGATTCCAGGCTTCGTTCGAGTCCAGGCTTCGGCCGATTCCAGGCTTCGGCCGATTCCAGGCTTCGGCCGATTCCAGGCTTTGGCTGATTCCAGGCTTCGGCTGATTCCAGGCTTCGGACGAGTTCAGGCTTCGGCTGAGTCCAGGCTCGATACGAGTCCAGGCTCGGCTGATTCCAGGCTTCGGCTGATTCCAGGTTTCGCTGATTCCAGGCTTCGTTCGAGTCCAGGCTTCGGCCGATTCCAGGCTTCGGCCGATTCCAGGCTTCGTTCGAGTCCAGGCTTCGGCCGATTCCAGGCTTCGGCCGATTCCAGGCTTTGGCTGATTCCAGGCTTCGGCTGATTCCAGGCTTCGGAGGAGTTCAGGCTTCGGCTGAGTCCAGGCTTCGTACGAGTCCAGGCTTCGGCTGAGTCCAGGCTTCGACTGATTCCAGGCTTCGGACGAGTCCAGGCTTCGGCTGATTCCAGGCTTCGGACGACTCCAGGCTGACGGAGTACAAAAACCTTCCGGCACATTAAAACACAACTCATTGCTCGGGTGATAAATAAATGGTGTTAAATTCCCGGCATTCCCCCGGTGAAAGGTGAAACTGGGAGCGAGAGTAGATGATGACCAGACTTTCCCCTTCTTTCTCCGCTCTGGCAGATTTTCCCGGGCAGCATCCCTGAGGCTGTTTTTTCCGGTCTCGGGCTGCGACGGCGCTTTACCGAGCCGACAACCATGAACCCGCGTGGCGGCGCCAACGTGTCGGAGTTGATCTCTAAAGCCGCCAGCGCCGCCGCGGCCGCCGCCTCTCTGGAGCCCGACGCGTGGTCTCTGCGTGGCTCGGATGAAAGCACGGCGCCGATCAACAACGCCACAAACTGGGCGTGTCCCTTGTTGGGGAACTGGTCATACCGGAACGTCGGAGGAGTTTACGGCGAGCAGCAGGCCGGCAGGATGTACGGGCCTCCGTGTCCTCGCCGAGACGCGGCCGTGGAGAAGAACTGGGCGGCGCTGCTGATTCTACTCGCCATCGCCGTCACCGTTTTGGGCAACATCCTGGTGATCCTGGCCGTCTCTCTGGAGAAGAAGCTGCAGAACGCCACCAACTATTTCCTGATGTCCCTGGCGGTCGCTGACATGCTCCTAGGCATCCTGGTTATGCCCGTCTCCATGGTGACCATTCTCTACGGTAAGCACTGAGTGACGAGGATGTTGGGCTTTATTAGGTTGACATTTGGTGTGTCGCTGAGGCGAGCTGAACGGGCACACGGTGTTCCCCCCCCCCAGAGTGATTGAACTGTTCACTGACAAAACAAAACTGCAGCTGCATGTTTAAGGCTATGTTCACTCTGAAGAAGAAAACACCAGGCATGCACCGAATCTAGGTTTTTGGGGTTCGGACAAATACCGAATCCACTGATTAAGATTCTGCCGAATGTGAAACCGAATCCTCCTCCCATCCTCAGTCCATTAACACAGTAAACACATTAACGAAGTAAACAATGTCCACAGCAGTGTAGCTGAAGTTGCTGCATTCTGTTGCTGCTGTCTGGAGATTCCTTCGTGCACAACTCGTATTCTTTCTGATGTTTTCGTACCAGATGTTGTAACAGCGGCCATGTTGTGTATAGTTTAGGGTCCTCGCCACCACCAGACCAATCAGCATTGAACAGATTGATAGCTGGACTTGAATGGCCTTCTTTTGACTGAAAGTACTGCCAAACAACAACTTTTGTTGTCCACTTTCTCACAGCCTACTGCATTGAACGCTCCACCTACATAAACACCTTCCAGTAACCAACGGCGCCGTCGTTATGGCGACCAGCGTAGGGCGCCGAGTGCAAACGTAAGGTTTGGTTCACTGGGAAAAAAATTCAGAGGTTTGGCAGAAATCAGAACCCCCGTCAAAAAGCCCAATATTCAGCCGAATCTGAAGCCGAATACTGGATTCGGTGCATCCCTGAAAAAGAAAAGGCCCAAATCTGATGTTGATGCAGCGTTGAGACAATGTGACCTCAGTTGTATAATTCATCAGCGTTGTGGACAGCAGTGTGTGAGCAGTAGTGTGTGAGCAGCAGTGTGTGAGCAGTAGTGTGTGAGCAGTAGTGTGTGAGCAGCAGTGTGTGAGCAGTAGTGTGTGAGCAGTAGTGTGTGAGCAGTAGTGTGTGGACAGTAGTGTGTGAGCAGTAGTGTGTGAGCAGCAGTGTGTGAGTAGTAGTGTGTGGTCCGTAGTGTGTGAGCAGTGTGTGAGCAGTAGTGTGTGAGCAGTAGTGTGTGAGCAGTAGTGTGTGAGCAGTAGTGTGTGGACAGCAGTGTGTGAGCAGTAGTGTGTGGACAGCAGTGTGTGAGCAGTAGTGTGTGAGCAGTAGTGTGTGAGCAGCAGTGTGTGAGCAGTAGTGTGGACAGCAGTGTGGGCAGCAGTGTGTGAGCAGCAGTGTGTGAGCAGTAGTGTGTGGACAGTAGTGTGTGCGGTAGTGTGAGCAGCGGTGTGTGAGAGTAGTGTGTGGTCCGTAGTGTGAGCAGCAGTGTGTGAGCAGTAGTGTGTGAGCAGTAGTGTGTGAGCAGCAGTGTGTGAGCAGTAGTGTGTGAGCAGTGTGTGGACAGCAGTGTGTGAGCAGCAGTGTGTGAGCAGTAGTGTGTGAGCAGTGTGTGGACAGTAGTGTGTGAGCAGTAGTGTGTGACAGTGTGAGTAGTAGTGTGTGGTCCAGTAGTGTGTGAGCAGTAGTGTGTGAGCAGTAGTGTGTGAGCAGTAGTGTGGACAGTAGTGTGTGAGCAGTAGTGTGTGAGCAGTAGTGTGTGAGCAGTAGTGTGTGGACAGTAGTGTGTGAGCAGTAGTGTGTGAGCAGTAGTGTGTGAGCAGTAGTGTGTGAGCAGCAGTGTGTGAGCAGTAGTGTGTGAGCAGCAGTGTGTGAGCAGCAGTGTGTGAGCAGCAGTGTGTGAGCAGCAGTGTGTGAGCAGTAGTGTGTGAGGACAGCAGTGTGTGAGCAGTAGTGTGTGAGCAGCAGTGTGTGAGTAGTAGTGTGGTCCGTAGTGTGTGAGCAGCAGTGTGTGAGCAGTGTGTGTGAGCAGTAGTGTGTGGACAGCGGTGTGCGGCAGTGTGTGAGCAGTAGTGTGTGGACAGTAGTGTGAGCAGTAGTGTGTGTGGAGTAGTGTGTGAGCAGTGTGTGGACAGGTGTGTGAGCAGGAGTGGTCGCGTGTGTGGACAGAGTGTGTGAGCAGTGAGTAGTGTGACCAGTGGTGTGAGTGGTAGTGTGGATGGTAGCAGTGTTAAAGGAGCGGTGGTGTGTGAGCAGCAGTGTGTGAGTGGTGTGGTGTGGTAGTGTGGACAGTAGTGGAGTAGTGGAATAGTAGTAGTGTGCCGTAGTGTGTGAGCGCAGGGGTGTGGCGGTGGTGTGGCGTAGTGTGTAGCAGGGTGTGTGAGCGTAGTGTTGTAGGCAGCGTAGTGTGAGGCAGTGTGTGACCAGCGGTGTTGTGGACAGCGGTGTGTGAGCAGCGGTGTGTGAGGCGGTGTGTGAGCGGTAGTGTGTGAGCGGTGGTGTGGGAGCGGTGTGTGGGCAGCGGTGTGTGACAGCGTGTGTGGAGCGGTGAGCGGGTGTGTGAGGCAGCGGTGTGTCGAGCGTAGTGTGTGGTGTGTTGTGAGCTTGTGGACAGCGTGTGTGGCGCGGTGTGAGCGCAGTGTGTGAGACGTTGTGTGACGGTAGTGTGTGAGCAGCGGTGTGTGGACGGCGTGTGTGCGTGGTGTGTGAGCGGTAGTGTGAGCGTAGTGTGTGAGCGGTGTGTGGACGGTGTGTGGGTGGTGTGTGACGGTGTGTCAGTAGTGTTGTTTGTGTAGTGTGTGAGTAGTGTGTGGACGCGTGTTGAGCCGTGTGTTGTGGGCGTGTGTACGTGTTGTTGTGAGGGTAGTGTGTGAGCGTAGTGTGTGAGCAGTAGTGTGTGAGCGTAGTGTGTGGAAGCAGTGTGAGCAGTTGTGTGGGTGTGTGAGTGCTAGTGTGTGAACGTAGTGTGTGACTTGTGTGTGAGCGTAGTGTGTGAGCGTGGTGTGTGGACTGTGTGTGGGTGGTGTGTGCGTGTGTGAGGTAGTGTTGTGAGGTAGTGTGTGAGCGTATTGTGTGAGCAGTAGTGTGTGAGCGTAGTGTGTGGACAGCGGTGTGTGAGGCGTAGTGTGTGAGGCGTGTGTGAGCGTCGTAGTGTGCTGTGTGAGCGTAGTGTGTGAGCAGGGTGTGTGAGGTAGTGTGTGAGCGGTGGTGTGTGGAGCGTGTGTGTGAGGTAGTGTGTGCGGTGTGTGGTTTGCGTAGTGTGTGGACGTGTGTGTGAGCAGTAGTGTCTAGTGTTTTGTAGTGAGTATACTGTCATTTTTCCCTCACACTTTCACCTTGCCCGTCCCAGAGCAACAACCCCATACGTTTTTTGGTAACGTTACCGCGTACACTCTTAAAAACAGATGTGTTAATATCAACACAAGTTGTGTCAATTCCCAACACACTAATGTGTTTATATAAGGACCACACATATTGTGTTACTTTTAACACAAATACTGTGTTAAAACACACATGATATGTGTTAGATTTTCAAACACAGTAATTGTGTCAAATATAACACAATATGTGTGGTCCTTATATAGACACATTAGTGTGTTAATGTTCATAATAATGATTTGAATTTAAAGGAGCAGACACCCAATGTAGAACATTTTGTAATTTATTTTACAATCATGATAATCAATACATTTCCTTACAATTAATGCATTTCCTTACAATTAATACATTTCCTTACAATTAATACATTTCCTTAAAATTAATACATTTCCTTACAATTAATACATTTCCTTACAATTAATACATTTCCTTACAATTAATGCATTTCCTTACAATTAATGCATTTCCTTACAATTAATACATTTCCTTACAATTAATACATTTCCTTACAATTAATGCATTTCCTTACAATTAAAACTTTCCTTACAATTAATACATTTCCTTACAATTAATACATTTCCTTACAATTAATGCATTTCCTTACAATTAATGCATTTCCCTTTAATTAATGCATTTCCTTAATTAATACATTTCCTTACAATTAATGCATTTCCTTACAATTAATACATTTCCTTACAATTAATACATTTCATTTCCTTACAATTAATGCATTTCCTTACAATTAATACATTTCCTTACAATTAATGCATTTCCTTACAATTAATACATTTCCTTACAATTAATACATTTCCTTAAAATTAATACATTTCCTTATAATTAATACATTTCCTTACAATTAATACATTTCCTTACAATTAATGCATTTCCTTACAATTAACAGACACACACATACACACACACAGGACACACACACACACACACACAGACACACACACACACACACAGACACACATACACACACACACACACACACACACACACACACACACACACACACACACACACACACACACACACACACATGACCAAAACTACTTCCTTCCTGAGACTATTTAGCAGAGGCACCGTGGCTCCGCTCGTAGCTTAGCCCCGCCCCCACGATGATTGTGATTGGTTTAAAGAAATGCCCAATAAACACAGAGCACTCAGACCTTCCTGCAGCTCTTCTCTCTCTCTCTCTCTCTCTCTCTGAACACTGTCACTCTCCTGGTCCTTCAGGTGGCCGAACGTTTCTCTGTTTATCTGTCTCACACACACACACACACACACACACACACACACACACACACACACACACACACACACACACACACACACACACACACACACATGCCACTGTTTCCCATTTCCAGCTGATCCTCTCTTTGCATCTCTGCAAATGTCACGAGCCGTTGTCTGAGGGCTTTTCCTCTGACAAATTAATTTGCATGAGAGCAGTGGTGTGGGATGGAAGAGTCTCTCAACAGGAAGCGACCCTAACTACCTCCCCACCGCTCTTTTGAGAGAGAAACAAGGGAGCCATTAGTACCTGTTTTACTATATTCTTGGGATTCCACGCAGGGGTTCTACAGTTATACTTGTTGGGGTCTGTACAGCCTCGTGGGGACCAAATGCTGGTACCCACGAGTTTAAAGGGCTGTTTGAGGGGTTAAGACTTGGTTTTAGGACTAGGGTTAGAATTAGGTTATGGTGAGGGGTTAGGGTAGGGTTAAGGTTAGGCATTTGGTTGTGTTGGTTAAGGTTGGGGTGAGGGTTAAGGTTAGGCATTTAGTTGTGATGGTTAGGGTTAGGGTAGAGGTTAGGTTAGGCATTTAGTTGTGATGGTTAAGGGTTTAAGGGTTAAGGTTAAGGCATTTAGTTGTGATGGTTAAGGGTTAGGGTAAGGAGTTAAGGTTAGGCATTTAGTTGTGATAGTTAAGGTGAGGTAAGAGGTTAAGGTTAGGCATTTAGTGGTGATGGTTAAGGTGAGGGGTAAG
>NC_053113.1:5414313-5481813 GCF_010015445.1 Perca fluviatilis
TGCTAGCTGCATTGCTACACACACACACACACACACACACACCTTTCACATACACAATGCGTCACATTACATACACAATACATAGATAATAATAATAATACACAATAAATGTACACACACATACATTACTGCTAGACACACAATACACACAATAATAATAACAATAAATACATGCCACCTACACACACACACACTACACACACTACACACTACACACACCTACCCCTTCCACACACTACCCGCATACATGCCACACCACCTACCCACGTACACATATCGATACAATAATAATACACTACACACAACACTACACACACACCACCCGTAGCACAAACTCAGCACACTAACAATAATAACACACACACACTACAATAATACTACACACAATATACAATAATAATACTACACACACTACACACACGCACACAATAATACACTATACTACACACACACACCTCCACACTTTACACCACGCCTACAATAATAATATACACACCCCCCACACATACTATACCCTACACTACTACCACACTCCAATAATATATAATAATAATAATACCATACTCTATCACAATAATACTAAATCATTACATATCATCATCATCATCATCATCATCATCATCATTACAATTAATATTACAACTATAGCCTCACTAATAATAATTATACACTATAGACATACATCTACAATAATAATAATATACTACCGAGACATACTCAATAATAATATACCAATCACTACTAATAATACATACATACAAGACAATAATAATAATAATAATAATAATAATCTTAGATTAATAATACCAATAATAATATCATTAATAATAATACTATTATGGTACTAATACACGCATTACACACAGGTACTTCTTCCCACCATAGCATGCAACTAGGGATTCATAATAGTCGAAAATTCATTGGCCTGGCTAACAATTGGCGACAGAAAATGTTGATTAATGTGCATTGTCCTAATATAAAATAAATGTTTCAGGTACCTAATAGTATCATAGGTAACGAGCATATCACGGGTCAATAATACGTAGGTACGACAATAATACCAACAATACAGGTACCAATAATACCACACAGGTACCATAATACATCAATAATACCAGGTATAATACTACTACTAATAAAACACACAAACACACACACAGACACACTAGACACACATAGCACTACACAGCTACCTACACCCACATACAACACCATACCAACATCTCACACATAACACATACGTCACACACTATCATCATCAATACCACACAGTCCATTGGTATCATCATCATACAGACTCACACTTAGAAATCAATAGCTCTAACAATAATCATATCACTAACACACACAGGTACCGCATAACATCACACACAGTATTTCATACAGGTAAATGATACAATACTATCACACTAATACTAACACTACTATAGATTACATTATAAGGTACTGACACACAGCACATATTACATACACATACTGGTAGACACAAACACACAATACCAATACACACACACAGAACATGTCTACTTTTCTCTTCTGAGTATGTAATGCCCCCTCCTCCTTTCAGGGTGGAGCCTGCTGGAGTCAGATGTTTGACACCAGGTCCATGGAGATGTAAGTGTGTTTTTAATTTCATTCATCAAACTGTGACATCACTCATTCAACCCTCTGATGTCATCATCAAAGTGCTGATTGGTTAATAACTGCAGCTGTGTTGTGTCTCCTTCTCTCCGTCAGATTCCTGTGAACTCACACTGGACACAAACACAGTGCACAGAAACCTCAAACTGTCTGACAACAACAGGAAGGTGACATTAGTGGAGGAGGATCAGTCATATCCTGATCATCCAGAGAGGTTTGAGTCCTGGCCTCAGCTGCTGTGTAGAGATGGTCTGACTGGTCGCTGTTACTGGGAGGTGGAGACGAGAGGAAGGGTTGATATATCAGTGAGTTACAGAGGAATCAGGAGGAGAGGAGACAGTCTTGACTGTTTGTTTGGATATAATGATCAGTCCTGGAGTCTGATCTGTTCTGATGGTCGTTACTCTGTCTGTCACAATAACAGAACAACATCCATCTCCTCCTCCTCTGTCTCTGGTAGAGTAGCAGACATCTCCTCCTCCTCTGTCTCTGGTAGAGTAGCAGACATCTCCTCCTCCTCTGTCTCTGGTAGAGTAGCAGACATCTCCTCCTCCTCTGTCTCTGGTAGAGTAGCAGACATCTCCTCCTCCTCTGTCTCTGGTAGAGTAGCAGTGTATGTGGACTGTCCTGCTGGCTCTCTGTCCTTCTACACAGTCTCCTCTGACTCACTGATCCACCTCCACACCTTCAACACCACATTCACTCAGCCTCTCTATCCTGGGTTCTGGTTCAGGTCTCCTGGTGACTCAGTGTCTCTGAGTCCTGTGTAGGACGGAGAGTCTCCTCCTGTTTCTCACAGCTGATCAGTTGAGTCTGTACCGCCGGGGTCGTCAACTACATTTTTTCAAGGGCCAGTTCACTGAGGAGTGATGGTTAAAGTCTGTCGTTATGGAAACATTATTATAGTATGCAGCGTCCTGATTGGTGGAAAATGCTTGCAGAAAGAAACGGCTGTTGTCAGGTAAACATGTCACTGTCCAAGAGGTGGAAAAGCCCAGCTTTAATGGTGAATATTTCAGGATATTGTTAGGAACTAATGAATGAACTTTGTATGAAATAATTCAGAATGATTGAACAGATTCCTGGTGAACATTGTAAAGTTGTTCCACTTCCTGTCCTTTAAAGATGGAAGCTGTGATCATGAAATTGTAGAAATGCCGTTGACTTGTGTCATGTTTAGTTTTGAGTTCTGTCTCTTTTCACAATAAAAGCATAAAGTTACCATGAGAGAGTTTGTGGTCTTTCTGTTTAACTTTTACACACGATAAGATGTCTCGGTGTCCCAGAGGTCTTCCAGGTGGAGCTGCAGCGTGATAAACCCTCCAATCAGAGCAGTCCAGTACGTAAGTCTTTCACTTTTTCATTTTCATATTGTGTTGAGTTCAGGGAGCAGAGAGTCTGTCTGTTTTCTCTCCATGTTAGTTATCTGCTCAGCCAGCTGCTGGAACTTCACTCTGTGCTATTAGTACTTTTACTGCAGTAACATGTTATCAATGTGCTATTAGTACTTTTACTGCAGTAACATGTCATCAATGTGCTATTAGTACTTTTACTGCAGCAACATGTCATCAATGTGCTATTAGTACTTTTACTGAAGTAACATGTCATCAATGTGCTATTAGTACTTTTACTGCTTCAACATGTCATCAATGTGCTATTAGTACTTTTACTGAAGTAACATGTCATCAATGTGCTATTAGTACTTTTACTGCTTCAACATGTCATCAATGTGCTATTAGTACTTTTACTGCAGTAACATGTCATCAATGTGCTATTAGTACTTTTACTGCAGCAACATGTCATCAATGTGCTATTAGTACTTTTACTGAAGTAACATGTCATCAATGTGCTATTAGTACTTTTACTGCAGTAACATGTCATCAATGTGCTATTAGTACTTTTACTGCTTCAACATGTCATCAATGTGCTATTAGTACTTTCACTGCTTCAACATGTCATCAATGTGCTATTAGTACTTTCACTGCTTCAACATGTCATCAATGTGCTATTAGTACTTTCACTGCTTCAACATGTCATCAATGTGCTATTAGTACTTTTACTGCAGTAACATGTCAATTCAATTCAATTCAATTTTATTTATAGTATCAAATCATAACATAAGTTATCTCGAGACACTTTACAGATAGAGTAGGTCTAGACCACACTCTATAATTTACAAAGCCCCAACAATTCCAACAATTCCAGTAATTCCCTCAAGAGCGCATGCGCGACAGTGGCGAGGAAAAAACCTCCCTCTTGGGAAGAAACCTCGGACAGACCCAGGCTCTTGGTAGGCGGTGTCTGACGAGCCGGTTGGGGTGTGATGAACAGTGGCGAATAGTAGTCACATTAATAATGGAACAGTGACTGGATGTAGCGGGAAGCTGCAGGGTTCAGCAGGACGCAGCATGACATTGCAGGGCATCGCTGAGCTCAGCAGGGAGTGCAGCAGGACCACGGCGACAGCGTGCAACCAGGGTTCTGGTGCCAACGTTCTCCAAGGAAATACGCTGGGGAAAAAAAGCATAAGGACTCCCGGGGGAGTAAACTCGCCAGAAGCTAGGATTAGTAACAAGCATTTCTGGGACGGGCTGCACACAAATAGTAATAGTAATAGTAACAGTAATGGAAACAGTAATAGAAAGGGAGAGGAGAGCAGCTCAGTGTGTCAAAGGAAGGAAGTCCCCCGGACTCTAGGACTATAACAGCGTAACTATAACAGGTAACTAAGAGAGACAGGTCATAAGGAGAGGTAGCTTTTTCGGGGCTTAGAACTCTCCCCCCGCCGGATCTGGCTTGGCTGGCCTGCCTCCCCTCACTTTGTTATGTATTATTAATCTAACAATTATGAAGAGAAGCAGTTGGGCCAGTTAGGTGAACACTGCAACTCCTCACTCCCTAACTATAAGCTTTATCAAATAGGAGAGTTTTAAGTTCATTCTTGAATGAGGTGACAGTTTCTGGCCCCCGAACCCAGATCGGGAGCTGGTTCCATAGGAGAGGAGCCTGATAACTGAAGGCTCTAGCTCCCATTCTACTTTTAGAGACTCTAGGTACCACCAGTAACTCTGCATTCTGGGAGCGCAGTGCTCTAGTGGGACAATAGGGTATTAGGAGCTCTTCTAGATATGATGGTGCTAGACCATTTAGAGCTTTGTAGGTCAAGAGAAGGACTTTAAACTCAATCCTGGATTCAACAGGAAGCCAATGCAGAGAAGCTAATACAGGAGAAATATGATCTCTTTTCTTAGTTCTTGTGAGAACACGCGCTGCAGCATTCTGGATCAGCTGGAGAGTCTTAAGAGACTTATTTGAGCAACCTGACAGTAGGGAATTACAATAGTCCAGCCTGGAAGTAACAAATGCATGGACTAGTTTTTCAGCGTCGTTTTGAGACAGGATATTCCTAATTTTGGCAATGTTACGAAGATGAAAAAAGGCTGTTCTTGAGGTTTGTTTTAGATTGGCATTAAAGGATATATCCTGATCAAAGATAACTCCTAAATTTCTAACAGTGGTGCTGAGGCCAGGGCAACACCATCCAGAGTAGCTATATCTCTAGATAATGAAGTTCGAGGTGTTTAGGGCCCAGCACAATAACTTCAGTTTTGTTAGGGTTTAACATCAGAAAATTATAGGTCATCCAGGATTTTATATCCTTAATGCACTCTTGAAATTTTGCTAGCTGACTGGTTTCGTCTGGTTTGATTGACAAGTATAATTCGGGGTGTCTCCCCATAACAGTGAAAGTTAATTGAGTGTTTTCTAATAATATTGCCTAGAGGAAGCATATATAAGGAGAATAGAATTGGTCCAAGCACTGAGCCTTGAGTCATCAATGTGCTATTAGTACTTTTACTGCAGTAACATGTCATCAATGTGCTATTAGTACTTTTACTGCAGTAACATGTCATCAATGTGCTATTAGTACTTTTACTGCAGTAACATGTCATCAATGTGCTATTAGTACTTTTACTGCAGTAACATGTCATCAATGTGCTATTAGTACTTTTACTGCAGTAACATGTCATCAATGTGCTATTAGTACTTTTACTGCAGTAACATGTCATCAATGTGCTATTAGTACTTTTACTGCAGTAACATGTCATCAATGTGCTATTACTACTTTTACCGCAGTAACATGTCATCAATGTGCTATTAGTACTTTTACTGCAGTATCATGTCATCAATGTGACAGAAAAGCTTGTCTCATGTGTCTGTTGGAGGTTTGATTCCCCCACAATTATTAATATGTTTGTGTTGAAGACAGGATTCAGTTATAATTATTCCGGCACCATGTTTACTTTTTTTTTATAACGAAGCGATTGCTCTTCTGGGTTTGCTACACCGCTTGTCATTAGTCGGCTGTCAAAAAAGCGATGGACGTAGGGCGTTTTTTCAGAAAAGTTGAACTTTTTCCAACTTCAAAAAGACGCTCTGAGCTGCAGGAGAGAGAAAACGTTGGCGGTGGCGTTTTAAAAAGCTCTCAGGACTTGTTCTGCTCCCCAGGATTATAATGTAACGGCAGCTTCAGAAACGTGACCACCATGTGTGACCTAAAGGTCCTTTTTTAAGCACTTGTGAACCTCCTCTAAACAGAATCCTGCTGTAGAGACTTTAAGTCCATCTCACCTCATTTTCATTACTCAATGCCAGAAACCTTAATCTTTCAGATTTGGGTCTGGATTTCCAGAGTACAAAAAGTCAGTAAAAACAACATAAATAAAGAAAAAAGCTACAAAAAACTAATTACAAAAAATAGAAACATGCAGTAATACAGCCAAAGATATTTTACTTTTTCAATTAAACAAAAGCATGTGAATGAACTGTACATGTCTGGCCCTTAATATGGTAACTTCTCCCTTAAGGAGCTCTCACACTGCTCCAAGAAACACCAAGAAACACCAAGAAACACCAAGAAACACCAAGAAACACCAACAAACTCCAACAGTTGGGTCAGTGTGGGCCGGCCGTCTGTGTTTGTTGGCGTTTGTTGGATGGAGTCGTTAGAGTTTGACATGTCCAGTCTGGTCTCGTGGAGTTGGAGAATATCAGACCAATGTTGCCCATTTTCCAACAATTGACAACTTTCTAACAGCTGGAAATGCTGTCTGAATGTGTATTTTTTCTGGTAATTAGTGGAGTAACCATAGTGAGTAATTCCGCTAAAGCTTGATGATCAAAACGGGCAAAATTCACAAAAGCTGGAGTATCTTCTGAGTTAAATTGTTGAAACAAGTTAGGACAGACATCCTGTTTTGCATGTCGCAATATCCCAGGTTTACTCCACAGTCTCCTCCTGGCTCGTCTTGATTGCCGTCTCTCCTGTACACGGCTAGCAGCTCTACAGGCCAGGTAGACCAGAACTACTCTGGCCACATTCAACAAGGTCTCCACTTCATCCATGTTATATTAAACCAGAACTCAGATAAGAAAAGGTGGACTAGGGGACCAAAGTCAGTCTGGTCTGTTCCTGTCTGGGCAGTGTGGACTGGCAGTTGGTTTATGAACATTCTAAAGACGACCAACTGACAACTTTAGAATGTTGGAGTTTGTTGGAGCGGTGTGCAACAACACACACAGACACACACACACACACACACACACACACACACACACACACACACACACACACATACACACACACGTACGATACACACAGACACACACACACACACACATACACACACACACACACACACACATACACACACACACACACACACATAGGTATGATACACACACACACACACATAGGTATGATACACACACACACACACACACACAAGACCTCCAGCTCTGAATAAAGGTTTTCTGGTGTTTTTACTGCGTGTTGAGCCGGATGAATCCAACCAGGACGGTGACCATAACTCCCAGGTGTGTGCTGGGTTTGTGTTCCTGTAAAATGAGAGTTGTACCTGAGCCCTCCTCTTTGTAACTCACCTGTAACCACGACTACCATCCAGCATCGCTGTCGTACCACAAAGGGAGTTGTTCCCTTTGGTTCAATCTAGAGATTATAATCTATAATTAAACTCTTCCTTGTTCCTGTAAATGTCGCCCAACCTGAATTTAGATTAATGAAACAAGACGTTAACAACGGTGACATTTATAAAAACATCTTTTTCTCAGCGTTTTGGTCCCACAAAGGTGACAAATATAATATATATATATGTGTCAAACTCGAGGCCCGCGGGCCAAATCAGGGCCCTTGCAGATTGTGATCCGGCCCGCATATCAATTTAGGTTCAAAATACACAAAACATTTTGGCCCAACTAGTTTTTGTCGCTTTTGCCAACGTTTTTTTTTCAATGTTTTTTACTGCTTTTTCGGACGCTTTCTTTTTTTCGATGATTTTTCTCACTTTTGCCAACGTTTTTTGGCTTTTTTTTCCTCCTATGATGCTAAGAAACTTTTCTCTGACTTTTCTTTAGGAATTGATGTCGCCCAAACTGTAAGTGAGAAGACTTTATAAGACATACAATAATACGGTCAAAGATATTTGACTTGTCTGTGGCCAGGTTGGCTCAGTGGGTAGAGCAGGAACACATTTGTAGGTTTATTCCTTGATGCAGAAGGTCCGGGGGTTCGAGTGTGACCTCCCCCCCCCCCTCTCTCTCTCTCCTTTCATATTTAGCTATCCTATCCATTAAAGGTGGAAATGCCCAAAAAATAATCTTAAAAAAAACAGGATATTTGCCTTTTCTCTTGAATACCAACATGTGTATGAACTCTCCATCTGGCCCTTGATGTGATTCTCAGTGAGGCTGAGTTTGACTCCTCTGTCCTACAGGTTATAAATAATCACATCATAATGAAACTAGTTACCAACCAGACGTTACCAACGGTGACATTTAAAGCTCCGTTGTGTGTAAGAATTTCTCCCATCTAGCGGTGAGATTGTAGATGACAACCAGCTGAATAAAACAGCCTGGTCTCACAGAAGTCCGTGAAATAACCACGGTAACAGCTCATTCCGTGAAATAACCACGGTAACAGCTCATTCCGTGAAATAACCACAGTAACAGTACATTCCGTGTCACCACCACGGAGAACAATTCCAATGTGAAGTCAATGAGAAGATGAAGTAGCACGGTAGTGAGTAGTATGTAAGGCCGGAATTCCACATAAGGAGGTTGGTTGGGTGGTGGAGGGTAAAACACTTTCACCCAGGAGAGAGGAGGTCACGTCCCACGTGTGGCGTTTGTCACACGTGTGTTTTTTGTTTCTTTTTTTTTTAAGCGTGTCACAGAACCGTAAGCCCACAGAACCGTAAGCCCACCGTAAGCCCGTGTTTATTTTTCGGCGATCCATGTTCATTCTTCCGTGGGCCCATCACGGAATTTGGCTATCCGTGTTCATTTCATGGAGTTCTGTGAGGTCAGGTTGGAATAAAAGAAAAAAAACGCAAAAGTGGCGTTTTTATTCTGCGTTTAGACGAGCGTTATTGGGGGAAATCTGCATCTCTATGGTGACACAAAAGTTTGTGAAATGTGATCCACCAAGTCTGCTCGCCTGCGTAGATCCTTCCTTCTACTTCTCTCCCTCTCCTCCTCTCTACCTCCCTCTCCTCCTCCTCATGTTCAACTTCCTGACTGAAGTCCCATGGTGCAAATGTCCTACAGTTCTTAAAGGAACGCACACACTTGTGGAACAAACTATATACTATATATCAGGATAATGGTAATATTGTAATATGATAATAATGGGGTAATATATGTTGTTTTCACAGTATTAATTTAAAATAATATATATATATATATATATATATATATATATATATATATATATATATATTCAATTCAATTCAATTCAATTCAATTCAATTTTATTTATAGTATCAAATCATAACAAAAGTTATCTCGAGACACATTACAGATAGAGTTGGTCTAGACCACACTCTATAATTTCCAAAACCCCAACAATTACAGTAATTCCCTCAAGAGCAAGCATTAGCAATGGCTATTGCGACAGTGGCGAGGAAAAACTCCCTCTTGGGAAGAAACCTCGGCAGACCCAGACTCTTGGTAGGCGGTGTCTGACGGGCCGGTGGTGGGTGTGATGAACAGTGGCGATAATAGTCACATTAGAGATAACAGTGACTTCGAAGGTCATCGTGGAAGCTAATGTCCGAGCATGGGTGGAAGCGGCGGATGCAGCAGGACGTAGCAGGATGCGGCCGGGAATTGCAGAAGAAGAAACATAAGGACTCCGGGGAGTAAACTCCCCAGATCTAGATTAGTAACAAGCATTTCTGGGACAGGATGCATACAAAAGTAACCAGTAGAGATGAGAGAGCAGCTCAGTGTGTCATAGGAAGGAAACAGCCTCCCCTGCAGTCTAGAATTATAATAGCATAACTACGAGAGGCAGGTTAAAGAGAGGTGCTTGGTCGGGCTTAAATTCTCCCCAACCGGATCGGGCTGTACTGGTCTGCCTCCCTCTACTCTCGCTAGATTATTAATTATACAGTATATAAAACTGATGACTATGAGGAGAAGCAGTGGGCCGGGTTAGGTGGACGCTGCAGCCCCTCACTCCCTAACTATAAGCGTTTATCAAAGAGCAGGGTTTTTAGTTTACTCTTAAATGTGGCGACGCTGTCTGCCCCTCGAACCCAGACTGGGAGCTGGTTCCACAAAAGCGGAGCCTGATAGCTGAAGGCCCTGGCCCCCAGTCTACTTCCAGAGACTCTAGGAACCACAAGTAGCCCCGCATTCCGGGAGCGCAGTGCCCTAGTGGGACAATAAGGTACTAAGAGCTCTTCTAGGTATGATGGTGCTTGACCATTTAGAGCTTTGTAAGTCAGGAGGAGGATTTTAAATTCGATCCTAGATTTCACAGGAAGCCAATGCAGAGAAGCTAATACAGGAGAAATATGATCTCTTTTCTTAGTTCTCGTCAAAACACGTGCTGCAGCATTCTGGATCAGCAGGAGAGTCTTAAGGGACTTATTTGGGCAACCTGCAAATAAGGAATTGCAGTAATCTAGTCTAGAAGTAACGAATGCATGGACTAGTTTTTCAGCATCATTTTGAGACAGGATATTCCTAATTTTGGCAATGTTACGAAGATGGAAAAAGGCTATTCTTGAGGTTTGTTTTAAGTGGGCGTTGAAGGATAAATCCTGATCAAAAATAACTCCCAAATTTCTGACAGCAGTGCTGGAGGCCAGGGCAATACTATCCAGAGTAACTATATCTTTCGAAAACGAAGTTCGGCGGTGCTTTGGTCCTATCACTATAACTTCAGTTTTGTCTGAGTTTAACATCAGGAAATTGTGGGTCATCCAGGATTTTATATCCTCAACACACATTTGAAGTCTTGCTAACTGACCACTTTCATCTGGCTTAATTGACAGATATAATTGGGTATCGTCTGCGTAACAGTGATAGTTAATAGAGTGTTTCCTAATAATATTACCTAGAGGAAGCATATATAAGGAAAATAGAATTGGTCCAAGCACTGAGCCTTGAGGAACGCCATGGCTAACTTTAGCGTGCTTGGAGGGTTTATCGTGAACATAGGACTTAAACCAGCTTAGTGCGATTCCTTTAATGCCAACTAAGTGTTTCAGTCTCTGTAACAGGATGGTATGGTCAATAGTGTCAAATGCAGCACTAAGATCTAGTAAAACAAGAATGGAGACAAGTCCTTTGTCTGCAGCTGTTAGAAGGTCGTTAGTAATTTTCACCAGTGCCGTCTCTGTGCTATGATTCTTTCTAAATCCTGATTGAAAATCATCAAATAGACTGTTGCTATGTAGAAAATCACATAACTAGTTAGCAACCACCTTCTCGAGGATCTTGGATAGAAAGGGAAGGTTAGATATAGGTCTATAGTTTGCTAAGACCTCAGGATCTAGGGTGGGTTTTTTCAGAAGAGGTTTTTATCACAGCAATTTTAAATGACTGCGGTACATAACCTGTTAATAAGGAGATATTGATCATATCTAGTAGAGAGGTGTTAACTACGGGTAATGCTTCTTTAAGTAGCCTCGTTGGGATGGGGTCTAAGAGACAGGTAGATGGCTTAGCTGAGGATATCATTAACATTAATTGTTGAAGGTCTATAGGATAAAAGCAGTCTAAGTATATGTCAGGTCTAGTCGTTCTTTCTAGCGGTCCTGCATTTAAAGATGAACTGTTAGAAGTTAAGGGCAAAAGGTGATGAATTTTATCTCTAATTGTTATAATTTTATCATTAAAGAAGCTCATGAAGTCATCACTACTCAGAGCTAGAGGAATAGATGGCTCAGTAGAGCTGTGACTATCTGTCAGCCTGGCTACAGTGCTGAAAAGGAACCTTGGGTTGTTCTTATTTTCTTCTATTAGTGATGAGTAATAGTCTGATCTGGCTTTTCTTAGGGCCTTCCTATAGGTTTTGAAACTTTCTTGCCAATCCAAACGGGATTCTTCCACTTTGGTGGAGCGCCACTTACTTTCTAGGTTTTGCGAGATTTGTTTTAATTTGCGAGTTTGGGAGTTATACCAAGGAGCTGTTTTCCTTTGCTTTATCGTCTTCATTTTAAGAGGAGCAACAGAGTCTAAGGTCGTACGTAGGCAAGTCGTAGCACCGTCTACAAATGTATCAATTTGAGAGGGACTAAGGTTAACATAGAGCTCCTCTGTTATGTTAAGGCACGACATAGAGTGGAATGCTGTTGGAATATCTTCCTTAAATTTAGCTACAGCACTGTCAGATAGGCATCTAGTGTAGAAGCTATTATCTGGTTTAGTATGGTCAGGTAGCAAAAATTCAAAAGTAATTAAAAAATGATCTGATAATACCAGATTCTGCGGAAATATTATTAAATCATCAATTTCAATACCATAAGCCAGCACAAGGTCGAGGGTGTGGTTAAAAGAGTGCGTCGCCTTGTGCACACTCTGACTGAAACCGATTGAATCCAGTAATGAGTTGAAAGCAGTAGTAAGGCTATTGCTTTCAACGTCCATATGGATATTAAAATCACCTACAATAAGTACTTTGTCTGATTTAAGGACTACACATGATAAAAACTCTGAGAATTCAGATAAAAATTTAGAATACGGACCTGGAGCTCGGTAGACAACAACAAATATAATTGGCTGTTCTGATTTCCGTGTTGGATGTTGAAGATTAAGAACAAGGCTTTCAAAAGAGTTATAATGTAGTTTGGGTTTAGTGTTAATTAACAGGCTTGAATCAAATATGGCTGCAACTCCCCCTCCGCGGCCTGAGCCTCTAGGAATTTGGGTATTTATATGACTGGGAGGGGTGGCTTCATTTAGACTAACATATTCTTCATGGCCCAGCCAGGTTTCAGTAAGACAGAATAGATCAATTTGATTATCAGATATCAATTCATTTACTAGTTCTGCTTTAGAAGACAGAGATCTGATATTTAGTAATCCACATCTAATTTTCCTATCCTTTTCTATCATTGCAGTGGTAGTTTTAATTCCAATTAGGTTGTTAAGTATTGCCCCTCTATTCACCACTTTGTGGGGTCTGTTGTTGATTATAATTGGAATAGTACTAGTACTACATGTTACTGGAATAGTACTAGTACTACACGTTACTGGAATAATACTAGTACTACATGTTATCTTACAGAGAACATTTTCAGATTCATCCACTTGTATGGTGCTATCAGGATCAATACCTGGGGGACATGAATCTGTGATATTTTCAACATAATGTCAATACTTGCCTTTCAGTGTGGTCGTTATGTTGTCAGATAGCATCCTGGCTCCGTGTCGGTTTGGGTGGAGACCATCACGCTTCAGCAGGTTGGGCATCTCCCAGAACAGGTTGAAGTTGTCGACATAGGGAATGCTCAGGGAAGTGCAGAGTGGTTCCAGCCAGGTGTGGAGCCAGAACAGTCTGGACCATCTTTCCGCACCCTTCCTGTATGTAGGTAGAGGCCCAGAGATGACAATCCGCTTACCTGTGCCCATCAGGGTGGTGATGAGAGTGGTGAAGTTTTCCTGGAGTCCTATCGACCGTCTCTCTCTGATGTCGTTTGTGCCCACATGCACGATGACGTTGTCGACGTTGGCGTGGCGGGCGAGGATGCCGGGAAGTTTGTGCTGGATGTCACGGACCTTGGCACCGGGGAAGCAGTAGACCTTGGAGGGACCGCTAGGTAAAGGGGGAATGTGGAGGTCCCTTACCATGGAGCTTCCGATGACCAGCGTGGAGGTTGATGAGTCCGAGGGGGGAGAGTCCGCCCTCAATGGGCGCGTCGACTGTGTGGATGGACCAGGATGAGCTGCGTGGGGACGTGGCAGAGAAGGGAACTCCTCGTCGTTCGTCAGAATGCTGTAGCGGTTTTGTAGTTGTAGGGGTTGGGCTGGGGCTGAGCCTTGTCCTGACCGCCTGCTCTGGTGCTTGCTTACACGCCATGGCTCAGGTTGGTGTGGAGTGGAGCTGGTCAGCAGAGCTGGCTGGGTCCTCAGCAGAAGCCGAGGAGAAACAACAGGGTCAGAGGTTGTATTAGTGCGTGGTGGGGTGAGAGTAGTGCAGGGCACCGTGGAATCAAAACATCCGTCAGTGTATGTGTGAGGGGAACTTCCAAAGATAATGGTGTCGAGGAACTCTTCACTTGCCTTGATCTGGTGGAGAGTCGATATTCTGGCTTCAAGTTCCACTATCTTCTGGCTGAGCAGGAGGCACGAGTCACAGCCAGGTGAGCAGCTGAGGGGGGGCATTGTGTAGCTTGCTAGTTTAGCTAGTAGCAACGTTGATGGAGGCCTTCTCCTAAAACCTAAAAACCTTCACAAGTCGAAATACAATGCAGGTGCTCCTGCTTGTATTAGCAAGCTGTGGATAGCCCGTTACTGCTACCAAAATATAGAATAGATTTTCCAGGAGGCAAAATCCTGAGTGGTTCGCTTTAACTCCCGCTAGCAGGCAGGCTAATTAGCCGTTAGCACAACAAATATCTGGACATTAGTTAACGGAGCGGAGGAAAGTTTTGCAAACAACGGAGAAACTGCGGCCAGAGAGGTCCGGCTAAAATACAGCTAAACGGTGTAATTAGTGACTGTATTTCGTTGTGGAGGACTTAAAAAAGTTGTGGAGGACTTAATATATATATATGAATTTAAAATAGTTATATAATATTATTACGCTGAAATTCATCCACCCTTTATGTTCCAAATATTTCCCTTTTGTTTCAAGTTAATACTTTACAAATTATATATTTAATCTTGTGACTTCTTACCTGCAAACATGTCTGGTAGTTTTTGTGTAATAACCATGAATCAGTGCTGCAAAATAATTACCTGTTTCTATTTCATTCTGTTCTGTCCCCATCAGGACATTAGTTCACTTACATGTTTTTCTTCTCCCATTGCTGGCAGTAGTTTGTTCCACATGTGTGTGTGTGTTCCTTTAAGAACTGTAGGACATTTGCACCATGGGACTTCAGTCAGGAAGTTGAACGTGAGCAGGACGCGATATTACGAATCCCACTATGGCCACGCCAAGACCCGCCCTTCAATAGCATTCACACACTACTATTGGCCAGGCGTCCATGCTTACATGTACAGGTCCTATCCCCTGACCAATCCCCTAACCCTAACCTTAACCACTCGAGGTGAAATGCCTAACCCCAACCAATCAAGCTGCTTTTTAGGGCGAGTCTTGGCGTGGCCATAGTGGGATTCGTAATTTTGCGAGCAGGACAGCCTCATGTGTTATCTCTCCATACAATCCACTTCAATCTTCGACTTTCCATGCCTTTGGTAGCATTCTCGGTATGTGAAACAGATGCTGACATACTGTTCTGATATCTTTGTTAATTATTGTCAGAAAGTTTGATGTGCAATATGTATATTTTTGATGATGATTGATAGCTCATATTAGACTATCAGTACGCTTCATTAAGCTAGTTTGCCACTGTTATCTTGGGTTGTGCTACATGTAAGTGTATTTTAGTTTATTTAGATAAACAATATAGGTTATTCTATGTACACTGTATAACAATACATTACGTATTTCCTTTATTTCAGGTTACATGTTAGCTACTGTATATACTGCTGCATTACAGTGTTGTGTAGTTAAATTGTTTTTACAATTATGATTGTATAATGTTTGTGACTCATCAATACGTAAGCAACTGGTCATTGTGTTTAATTTCCCAGTTTCACCCTTTCTAAATAAACTGAGTAACGACAATCCCAGTCTCCAGTGCTTGATGGTGGATGGTGTTTAGCTGCTTGTCAGATTGCACAGGGTTACATGCATGCAGGAAAAGAAACATTTCATGGTAATATTAGAATAACAGAGGTGCAGAGATTACCGGGGAACTACCAGAAGCATTTCAAGGTAATCTCTACACCTCTGTTATTCTAATATTACCATGTAATACAATAGAAACAGGCAGTTTTGCATTTTACAGTACTGATTCATGGTTGTTACACAGAAACTACCAGAAGCATTTCCAGGTAATACCTACACCTCTGTTATCTAATATTACCATGTAATACAATAGAAACAGGCAGTTTTGCATTTTACGGTACTGATTCATGGTTTTTACACAGAAACTACCAGAAGCGTTTCCAGGTAAGAAGCCACAAGATTAAACATCATTAACATAAAGTTTTACCTTGAAACAAAAGGGAAATGTTTGGAACATAAAGGGTGGATACATTTCAGCATTATAATATGGTAATTACCAATTTTAAATTCCAAGAAGTTTTATCTAATTTGGAAGTTATTACGCTGATAGTAGCCTATAATACTGTGAAAACATCAACATATATTACCCCATTATTACCACATTATGAGAATATAAATATAAGTATATTACCATTACCTAGATATACATATGGTTATTGTCAAACCCTTTATTACTTATTACATTGGTAATTGCATGTTATTACATATGTTACCTTATCACCTTATTACCCCAGTATTACATCTTATTACTGTGATGTATTACCACGTTATTACTTTGGTAATTAAATGCTATTACCTATATATTACCTATTTATTATCTCACTGTTAACCCACTATTACCATCTTATTACCGAGTCGTAATATGCAGTGCTACCGAAACTTTTAAAGGAGAACATCTCCAGGAACTAAAATGATAACTCCCTTTTGTTAATAATTGATGTAGTTGGGACACATCTCTGTATGTTAAATATGCACTGTTTTTTCCCACCCAGGATTAAATCAGTTTCAACTCGACAGACAGTACCCGGACAAGGTTAGCCTAGCTTAGCACAAATCAATGTGCTTTCTATGCTGTGAGAAGAGTGTGTGGATGAAGCTTTACTCTTTCGGCAGCCGTAATCCTGTATGCACTGTCCTTATATTTTTTTCTATGAGACACTCATCTAATGATAACAATGTGTAAATGTAGTCTATTCGGTTTTCTGCTATGTTCAGTTATATTTTCCTCATTATTTATACGTTATTTCACCCACAAGCCATCCGCTATTAATCAGGATTTTCATTGTTATGACTTGACCTGTAGATCAGAGGTGGGCCATCAGGGCCAGCAAGTCCTTTTCTGCTGGCCAAGAGATTGTCAGAATCAGAAAATTATATTTTTATAATTAAAGGCCTAAAATGAAGAAAATACGTATTTTAAATATTGTTTACTGTTACACGAGGGAACAGAACATTCTCAAATGCAGAGCTCACAACAAAAAAGGTTTATCAGTGATTTGGGGAAAAGGGGGAGTGGGAAGGCAGATGCCAGGAATGGGGAAGCAGCAGAGGGAAGGGTAGAGAAACTGGAGGGTGGATATACTCAGGGGAGCTGCGACTGGGGAGCAACGGGAGAGGCCCTGGGGCTGGATACACAGGGGACAGCGGGGAAGCCGGAGCCGAGGGGGAGACACTGGGACTGGAGAGCAAAGGAGGCGAGGAGAGGAAGGAGCAGGGTGCCGGGGGAGGGTGTCCGTGAGGTGAAACCAGCTGACTGGAGACAACGGTCGGAGATGGAGATGGTAACTGAGGAAAGAGACACAGAAGGTAAGTGAGCGTTTAGGCAGTAGATCAGAGAATAACATGAGCTTCCGAAAGAGTGTGTCAGCTTTGAGTTTCACCAGGGTGACTAAAGCAACGATCAAGCGAAGATGGTCTGTTGAGCCGGGGTAGAAATACTGGTCTTGATTGTAGATGAGAGGCAGGTGTGCGCAGCGGGAGAAGGTGATGATGGGATGGTAACCAGGTGCGCTCAATCAGCGTGCAGCAGCAGTGGGAGAGCAGAGTAGGCACAGAGAGAGAGGCAGGCCAACAGAAAAAAACAGGAGAGAAAACTAACCAAGAAACAAAATAGAGAATATTAAACAAAACAGAAAACTCACAGACAGCCGACCCCAACCATCACAGTTACGCTGCAACTTCATTAACATATTTACATTTTTCAGTGAAATTGTTTTACTAGCTATTACTGCTTGCTTTAGGTGTTAAAGATTTGAGCAGTGTCAGTGGCCGCTGTGCCTCTTTGTGTTCGTGGTGACATGTGTGTGTTAAACCAGCACTGTTTGGCTGGAATTTGTGGCGAGGCCTGTTGATCGCTGATTGTGTTATATGTGTTTTTAATTTCTTTGTGGTCACCTTATGAGTAAATATGACCCGGAAGCGTAACTTTCGGTAAGCAGGGTATGCGGTATTTAAGGGCCTGGACCAATCAGGGGCCTGCGTGACTTGAAGATATTGATTGACAGCCGGGGCCCCTTATCACATTTTCATTACTCGCGACAATCCCAGCAGTCCCATGTGCACTCTGACAGTCAGTGACCAAACGGGAGTGAGAACGGGTCAAATTCATTTCCTTGTTTTTGATATGAAAACGAACATCTCACATTTACCAACAAAACGTAAAGCGAGAGACTGTACAAAACATTTCAGACTGTCCTGCCAACCTGTATGAATACAGGATGACCTAAATAGAGGACAGCCACCTTCGTTACTTTAAGTGCAATGATAAGTTAAAGTCCAAAAAGTACTTTATCAAACTGTATGAATGTGTGTCCCAGGAAAGTAGGAAATTAACTTACAATGTAAAGATCAACAAGCCACTGACAGTGACAGATATGTTCATCTTCGATTCATTCAATAAATTATTTTTATTTAACCTTTACTTATACAGGTAATCTCATTGAGACACAGGGTCTCATTCTCAAGAGAGACCTGTTAGGGACAATACACAACATCAGTTACAGACAGACAAACAGATTACTATGGTATACACAATATTTACTATACAATATTTAAGGCAAGACACTACAGGGGAATAAGGTAACATTTTCAAATAATAGATATTACAATGAAACTTCCTCAGTTGATTACTTACACAAGTATAAAAAATGTATTACATGTTTTTGAAATTTGTATGCTTAATTATGCAAATTAGGCATTATCTCATTAAATATTCACAATTTTGAATATATTTTCGGTAGATAGATCTGAACATGATTAAGTCAGGTGCAAAATTATTTTCTCATTTTGTTTACAGACAAGATGAAAACATTTCAGGATATCTGCTTTAATTTCCTAGGAAATCCAAATATATTGTCTCTAGCCTTAAAAATCGATTTTCTGCATTAGTTTTTGATTAAAATGTGAGATAAATCAGGCCAGGAATGATGTATTAACAAATCTGTAAATATCTTCAGAATACTGCTAAGTGTATAACTGGAAAGTTTAAGTGTGCATAGGTCCTACATAGGCTGAGATGTTTATACTGGAGAATGACAAAAAACTAATTTTGAGAAAACGGCATTTCAAGATTTTAAATAGGGGAATTTAATACATTTCTATTGGAAAACATTGCTCAAAAACAGAATGAATGTGCAGCCTCTTAGTAATAATAATATTGAATATTTCAAGCTCATGAAAATTGATTATTTAATAACATGGCAGGTATATAAGGCTTTTAACTGCAGTAACTCAATGAATTAACCTTAGTTTATCATGCACAAAGTTGCCGACAAAACCCACGCTAGACAGTTGTATGGACACTGAGCAAGACCAACAGTAGATGTCACAGCTTTCTAAAGACTAATTGTCCATTCCAGCACCATATGTAGGCTATTTTAGCTGTGCTTAGACTCTTGCGTCTATGTTTTACACTGGCAGTTGTGATGGTCTCAGCTTTCGAGATCCTGAGCATATCAGTTTCTCTCATTGAATTGACCGTCACAATTGTGCTGTAAGTAAGTATTTTATGGTAATTATATTATACAAAAACTGTAACTGTTGTGTAATGTAATTGTTTTAGTAATATAGTTGTATCGCGATCAGTAAAGTATATATGTGGCATCTATAGATTTAATATATGACATGTAGGCTATGTATTTCTGTGAACTGCTTGGAGAGAGAGAGAGTCAGTCTGATTACCTGCACACTCTGGTTTACCAAACAACGACCTACTACGTGAAGGCATTTCATCATCTGCTGTCTTAGTGTGTAATCCCCTGTGTCTTATAGGTAATAACTACTGTTTTCGTCTTCTCTGAGGTGATTTTCGACCGTTTTTGACGCACTTCTTTCGACATTTTGAGCTACCGCGGAAATGTCAGAGTGCGTCCAGCCCAGTCTCATGCCAGGTCGTTATATAGTCACGTTATTGTAATCTATTTTTTTTAAATTTTTCGCAGTACCTTTGTCCCGCGTGTTGCAGTTCCTTTGTCGGCGTGTCCCGCGTGTGACGGTTCCTTTCCCCGTTCTTTTTTTTCCCAACCCCAACCGTCTCGTTATTGTGGCGTTTCATTTCCCGTGTCCTGCGAGTGGCGGCCCGCGAGTGGCGGCCCGCGAGTGGCGGCCCGCGAGTGGCGGCCCGTTCCGTTGTTTTGGCCGGCGTGTGGCGCCTCATTTCCCCGATCGCGAGTGGCGGCCCTTGGCGTTGTTTTGGCCGGCGTGTGGCGCCGCATTTCCCCGATCGCGAGTGGCGGCCCATGCCGTTGTTTTTAGCCGGCGTGTGGTGCCTCATTTCCCCGTAGTCCCGTTCCCCTGAGCAGGTTCGAAAAGCGTGACCTGTACACGTTGAAAAGTCGTTGCATATACACTAAAAAAACGTCAAAATCGCAACCTGTACACGAAATTATGAATCAAAATAACGTGACTATTACACGACCTGGCATGAGACCGGGTTGAGTGCATCACGTGACAATTCTGAACAAATCACAAAATTAACATCAGCCAATGAGATTGCGCATTTTGAGTTAAAAGGAAATGACCATATTTGGATCCGGTAGCTTTGTAGAGGAGAGAGAGAGCTAACGGTATATGAGATGACAGGGGGCAGACATCAATTGCGGAGCAGCGAGAAGATTTAGAATGCCAACTTTTGTTGAATTTAGGAGAAATCTACGGACGCAAACAGACAAAGTGTAGTAAAAGACCTAAATGTCTATTTCTGACTTTTTTTCGCCACAAGTCTGAAAGAAGACATGTTATTGAAGACAAATAGCCCAAAACCTCAAAATTTACCATTGAAAAAAAAAATTGTTTTTGCCTGCCGTGTCTCGCCTTAAATATATTTATTTGTCATTTCTGTAGGAGCTTCAATAAAACATGTCTACGCTCCCTCTCTCTCTCTGTATCTCCCTCTCTCTCTCTTTCTCTCTCTGTCTCTCGCTATGTCTCTCTCCCTCTCTCTCTCTCTCTCTCTCTCTGTCTCTCGCTCTGTCTCTCTCCCTCCCTCTCTCTCTCTCTCTCCCTCTCTCTCTTTCTCTCTCTGTCTCTCGCTCTGTCTCTCTCCCTCTCTCTCTCTCTCTCTCTCTCTGTCTCTCCCTCCCCTCCCTCCCTCTCTCTCTGCCCCTCTCTTTTTTTTTTTTTCCCTCTCTGTCTCTCTGTCTGTCTGTCTCTCTCCCCTCTCTCTCTCTCTCTCTCTCCCTCTCTCACCCTCTCTCTCTCTCTCGCTCTCTCTCCCTCTCTTTCTGAGTGATGTAATGCCCCCCCCCCCTATCCTTTCAGGGTGGAGCCTGCTGGTGTCAGATGGTTGACACCAGGTCTGAGGAAGTGTAAGTGTGTTTTTACATTTCATTCATCAAACTGTGACATCACTCATTCAACCCTCTGATGTCATCATCAAAGTGCTGATTGGTTACTAACTGCAGCTGTGTTGTGTCTCCTTCTCTCCGTCAGATTCCTGTGAACTCACACTGGACACAAACACAGTGAACAGAAACCTCAAACTGTCTGACAACAACAGGAAGGTGACACATATGAATGAGTATCTGTCATATCCTGATCATCCAGAGAGGTTTGACTGCTGGCATCAGCTGCTGTGTAGAGATGGTCTGACTGGTCGCTGTTACTGGGAGGTTGAGACGAGAGGACATGTTGATATATCAGTGAGTTACAGAGGAATCAGCAGGAGAGGAGACAGTGAAGACTGTTTGTTTGGACGTAATGATCAGTCCTGGAGTCTGATCTGCTCAGATGGTCGTTACTCTGCCTGGCACAATAATTGAGAAACATCCATCTCCTCCTCCTCTGTCTCTGGTAGAGTAGCAGTGTATGTGGACTGTCCTGCTGGCTCTCTGTCCTTCTACACAGTCTCCTCTGACTCACTGATCCACCTCCACACCTTCAACACCACATTCACTCAGCCTATTTATCTTGGGTTTGGGGTCTGCTCTCGTGGTTCCTCAGTGTCTCTGAGTCCTGTGTAGGACGTAGAGTCTCCTCCTGTTTCTCACTGCTGATCAGTTGAGTCTGTACAGGATCACACTTACAGAAATATTTCAGGTTATTGTTATAAACTAATGAATGAACTTAGTATAAAATAATTCAGAATGATTGAACAGATTCCTCGTGAACATTGTAAACTTGTTCCACTTCCTGTCCTTTAAAGATGGAAGTTGTGATCATGAAATTGTAGAAATGCCGTTGACTTGTGTCATGTTTAGTTTTGAGTTCTGTCTTTTTTCACAATAAAAGCATAAAATTACTGTGAGAGTGTTTGTGGTCATCATCCGAGTCCGAGCCAGTCACCGTGAGAACAAGTTTAACAGATCTCTTGTGTCCTTCCCCCTCCCCCTCCCACACGCACACACACATACACAGACACACACAGACAGACACACACACACACATACACAGAGACACGCACGCACACACACGCGCACGCACACACACGCATGCGCGCACACATACACAGAGGCACACACACGCACACACAGACACACACACGTGCACACTCACACAAACACAGACACAAACACGTACAATACACACACACTTCACGAAGAGAGACAGAGAGAGAGGTAGAGAGATTGGATTTTTACAAAACCTTTATTGTCAGAAAGCCGTTTCTTTCTCTACCAGAACATCATATTGTTTACAGATGCACAAAAACAAATTAAAACCTCATGTAATAAATAAATAGTCTCATAAAAACACAGAATGAAAGATGAGCTCATCGTCCTTCACAGAGCACAGAGCCGTGGTGAAACACCACTGGTCTAAAAACTGCTGCATGTCTTTCATCAGAGAGTGGAACCTAAAGTCCACTCTCACTCGGGCCTTCACCAGAGCCCCGTACAGCTTTGTCAGCTCTAGTCCACAAACATTTTCTATCTGGTTTTCCGACTTTTATAAATTGACAGTTTTGCCTGACCCACAATAAAATTCAACATTTGCCACTTATTTGCATTTTTCTTTTTGTAGCCATCACCACAAATAAAAGCAGTCTCACTAAAAACCTCTCCACAATCTAAAAACACAGTTTCTAAAATGTTAAAAAGAGATTTCAGCCTGTAACAGTCCAGATAGCAGTGACTGATGGTCTCAGGGTGGAGACAGAAAGGACACGTGGAGGACACGGTGGGATTAATCTTAGACAGAAACACATTCACGGCCAGAGCCCCGTGGAGCATCCTCCACTGCAGGTCTCCAGACCTCTTGTTCAGGGGAGGCTTGTACAAGACTCTCCACACTTGTTTCCTGTCTTTCAGCAGTCTGTCCTTCCGCACCATGTCCTTTCTGTCACCAGCTTCTTATTGTCGGTGGCCAGAACACAGTTCCTATACAGACCTTTTCCATTCTGCATATGGAAATCAGCAACATGTGGCGTATGTTGTGCTAGTGAGTCAGTGTTATTAATTACAAAAACAATGTCTGGAAAGGGGTCTCCAGAAACGGGAATTTCTTTCCCATTAAAATAGTCCCGGAGCATCTCTGTCTCTCCACTGTCCAGTCTGTTAATCCACTCGTTGAGAATAGTTCTGGTGTGGCGGGCCGACCTCAGACCCAGCAGAGAGGCCACTGCCTCTGTGTTCAGGAAACCAGGACCCGCAGCCTCCACGATTCCCCGCAACGTGGTCACTCCAGCCCTCATCAGCCTCTCCGTGAGTCCAGGTCTGCTGCCATCCTTGAGATCCAGCCGGGCCCCCCACACCAGAGGCTCCTCCAGGAGCCAGAACAGAGATGCTGCAGGTTCTAATCTGGTCCATTTAAAATGGTCCATGCTTTAAAAAGTCCTTGATAAAAAGAAGGCAAGTCACACAAAGAAATAAAACCACAGTCTACTAAAAACAATAAGGCATCAAGACCCAGACCTGCAACCCCCCTTAAAATGGTGCTGGCTACTGGCCTCCAGACGACATCATCATTTTCATATAAAAACCTTTGTATAAACTGTAATCTAAAAGCAGCAGTCTGGCTCTCCAAGTCCACCAAACCCTGCCCTCCCTCCTTTTTTGGCAGATATAAAACACATTTGGGAACCCAGTGCATCATGTCCCAAAAAAACTTTAAAATAATCGACTGTATTGTTTTTAAAAGACCAGCTGGGGGCTCCATACATTTTAACTTGTGCCAGAGGCTGGATGCCACCAACTTATTTATGATTAGCACCCTTCCTCTGTACGACATGTGGGGAAGCAGCCACCTCCATTTTCCCAACGTCCCCTCCACCTTTTTGATGACTCCTTCCCAGTTCCTATCCGTCGTTCTCTGGTCCCCCAAATAACCCCCCAGGTACTTTAAACCCCCCCTCTTCCAGGTCAACCCACCAGGAAGCTGAGGGAGGCCTCCAGCCCAGCTCCCCACTGCGAGGGCCTCACTTTTCGCCCAGTTGACCTTGGCAGCAGAAATGCTATGAAACGTCTCCACAATACGTTCTAAAATATCTACATCTTGTTGGTTTTTTATAAAAACTATGATGTCGTCTGCGTAGGCCGATACAGTAAAAGGTGTAGTAAAACCAGGTAAAAACAGGCCATTGATGCCAGAGCGGACATTATGCAGCATGGGTTTAATGGATAAGGCGTATAACATCCCAGACATGGATCAGCCTTGTCTTATCCCCCGGTTTACCTTAAAGGGTTTACACAACCCACCATTAATCTTCAGCACACTCTCAATGTTCTCGTACATTACCTTTATCTTGGCGATTAAACCAGGGCTGAGGCCGAACCTCTCCAGAACTTTCCACAGGTACCGGTGCTCAACGCCTTTTCCTGGTCCAAAGAAACGAGACCAGCATCTACACCCAATGAACCAGAGACTGCCAAAATATCCCGAATTAGTGACACATTGTCAACAATGGACCTGCCGGGCACACAGTATGTCTGTGTCTTATGGACGACCCGGTCCAACACCAGCTTCAGCCTGGATGCCAGGACTTTAGACAGCATCTTGTAATCTGCACACAGCAGAGAGACCGGGCTCCAGTTCTTAATGTCCTGTAGGTCCCCTTTCTTAGGGAGGAGAGTCAGCACCGCCCTCCTGCAACTCTGCGGAAGGGAACAACCATCAAAACTTTCCTTAAAAACATCTAAAATGTCAGTTTTCATTATGTCCCCAAATTTTTTTTCTAAAACTCTGGAGGGAGACCATCAATCCCAGGGGCCTTTCCCCCTGCATGCTTTGTAGAGCTCTAGAAACCTCTTCCTCCGTCAGGGGCCCCTCCAGCTCCTCATTGTCGTCCCCAGAAACAGTGGGCAGGTCCCTGCAGAACATCCTTTTTGTCCTCTGTGTACTCTGTGCTGTAGAGGTCAGAGTAGAAGTCCACAGCCCTCTCTCCGATCTGTGACGCTGTTGTTAACTGCTGTCCTCCTAGCTCTGTCCATTCTTCTTCTCCAAACTAAAAAAGAAATTAGTTGGAGAGTCTGACAAAGCTGCCTGATTTCAACCTTCCCAATGTCCCGCCACTGCCTCAGTGAACTAAAATCTCTCCATCTGTCCCTAAAACCTTTCCAAAAAAAATAAAAACATCCCTAAAATGTGCATCTAAAAGCAAAGCTGTGTTAACAAAAGAATGACACAAAAATTGATACCGAGAGCAAACGAATGGACCTAGTTTTCCCCACTGTCTCCATCATTTAAAAGCTCTAGTTTGATCCTCCTTCAATCGGAAAAACTCTGGTAGAGTGAAGCCTCCCTCACCTCTAAGATGCATCTGAGCTCGTATTGAGATCAATAAAACACTTTTATTCTCAAAACAGTCTTCAAGGTTTATGTTTTTGCTATTTTTTGTTTTCTGGAGGAACTGTCTGATTAGTTGTACCTGATACAGTTCTCCCTGTACCGACCCAACAGAGACCTGGGAGTCAGTCAGAGGCTGACTGAGTACACTACAGTCCTTTTCCTCCTCATCTTCCTCCATTTCTAACTCCTCTTTCTCTTTCTCTTCCTCCTCCACCTCTTCCTCCTCCTCCTCCTTCTCCTCCTCCCCTTCCTCCTCCTCTCTCACTGCCATTTTTTTGGCCTGAGAACCCCTAATCCTTTCCTTTTGTTTTCTGTTCCTTGCAGACAATTTTAGAACTTTGTCATTTTCACCCAAAACAACCTCATCACTCTTCTCTGCGTCAGCTGCTGCGACTGCAGGGACAGTCAGCTCAGCGTCAGCTGATTCATCCATCTCACCTGTCTGCTCCCTACACACACCCTCACCTGTCTGTTCAATACACACACCCTCACCCGATTTTTTTCTTTTTCTTCACCCACCAACACTTTTCCCTGCCTCACACACACCTCCATCACCCTCCGCTCCCACTTCATTCACACAAACACCCGGTGTATTTACAGTACTTGGCATCACCACGCCGCTGTGCAGCATGCCGGCCCCGAGGCAGCAGCCCCCTCCGGTACCCCCGGGGGAGTGGAGGGCGGCCCTGCCCCGGCACCAGCCTCCTCTCCCGGACCAGGAGGATTCGGATCACCTCGTCTCGGGCAGGCCCTCACCGTGTGTCCCACCTCTCCACAACCAAAACATTTCATCTCTGATGATGTTGCAAAAATCACGTATTCATAATCATCTACTTTAACATGGAATCGGAGGTTTAACTCCTCGTCCCGATGGTTCAGTATCATATACAGCTGTCTACGGTGAGACACGACATGCTTCAGCAACGGAGATTTACATCCAGACAGGATCTTTTTAACGGGGCAGACTATCTTCCCGTGTCTGGACAACTCTCTGCTGAGAAAGCCATCAGAGATGAACGGTGGGACGTTGGACAGGACCACCTTAGTGGCCGGTTGAGTCAGCGGTAATACCTGAACAAACATGTCTGTCACGGGGGTTGCCCGCCTCAATAACTTGGTTCACTTTCTCCTCCTGGTCCAGGAAGATGACCACGGCGCCGTTCATTCGAGCAGCCGACATAACATTACCGTGCCAGACCTTTTCCCCCACAGCTAGACTAATGTCCTCCACGCTGCACGGGAAACTAGGACAGATCTTAATGCCATGTTTCCTGGTGAGCGTGGAGAACCCCTCTCCATTCACCATGACGGCTGCACACGCCGACCGGCGAGACGCCGTCAGGAGACAAAACCACCCAAATAAACCTAAACTAACCACCAAAAAGTACTACAAATTAAAGATAAAGTGACCTACACCGTTAAGCTACCCAAAACTAAAAGAAAATATCAACAAAAGAAAAGTAAGAAAAGTAAGAAAAATCTACAAATCCCTGCAGCTCACTCACACATGCTCTCAACTCAGAGAGAGAGAGAGAGAAAAAGAGAGAGAAATGGGTAGAGAGATAGAGGGAGAAGGAGAGGGAGAGAGAAAAAAAAAAAAAAAAAAAAAAAAAAAAAAAAAAAAAAAAAGAAAAAAAAAAAAAGAAAAAAAAAGAGAAAGAAGAGAGAAAAAGAGAAAAAAAAGGAAGAAAAAAAAAAAAAGAGGAGAAAGAAAGAAAGAAAGAAAGAAAGAAAGAAAGAAAGAAAGAAAGAAAGAAAGAAAGAAAGAAAGAGAGAGATAGAGAGAGGGAGAGAGAGTGAGAGAGAGAGGGAGAGAGCCAAGGCTGGTTACACACTGCACGCGTCTCGCGAGCGTGGCATTTCTGTTGCGTCTCAGCTGCGTGTCAGCTGCGTGGATTTTTCTGTGTCCTACACCAGAAGCGAGTCTGACGCGGCGCTGCTCCTGCTCCTGCTGCTAGATACAGGGAGGGCTGATCTCGGGACATAGTGCCGACAGATTTAAACTCTGAAAAATGGGTAAGTGGGCTGTCTGTGTAGCTGTAAGCTCTGATGTTGGACTGTCACTCACGTTGTTATCGGAGCCTATTCTACTACCCTTTATATATAGCCTACTGATTTGATGAAAGCAAGACAACATCGGCAGTATTGACTGGAAAATATGTTACAGAATATTTCGTTCTGTATGACAGGTGCAGCATTTGAAAATATTTTCTCTGAAATTTTGTATTACATTTATATCTACATTGATGTCAAAACCTAGACTTTCAAACATCAAGATGTCATTTATTAATATGCATTCGTGTCTAAATGACATATAAACATATTTTCCTATTCTATTTTGCCTGGAAACGCTTCCAACACGCTCGCGTCTCGCGTGAAAAGTAGAACTTTTGGTGAAGGGGTGAAAATCCTGGTTATCTCATTGGATAAACCATCTGTCTATCACCACCTATGTTGGTGATTGACGGGCCAAATCAACCAATCAGATCAACGAAGCATATGTACCTTTCCCATTTTCTTCACGACAAGCGGAGGCCAGCTGATATATCAAACTCTTGCCGAAACCAGTCGGGAGAATATCAAAAAACATCTTTTCCTCCAAATACTCTCTAATTCGGATAAAACTTGCACGATAGCTACGCTCGTCTCATCCTTGGAAGCCGCCATGTTAATGGCCGTTACACACCAAACAGTCGCTTCTCGTTGCGTCACACCTAAACCTGCATCAAAACCAACGCTGATTGGTTGGTCGTTTTGGCGAACAGCTCCAAATTTTCTCTATCTCAAGATGCCAGACTGATCAGCGAGTGGAAATCTGGAGCTCGCGAGATCAGGACGTCTCACGAGGCTACTGTGACATAGTGACCTTAGTATTTCCTTAAGCACCGATTCTTATAAAGATGTTACCAAGTTGTCTTGATATGAAGATCTTATGTCTGTTTTTCTTTTCTCTGTCGTTTTATCTGGGCAATAACAACACAAATCTTTACCGTCAGATGTCTAAATATGAGTTAGGTTCATAGGTTCACCACGCGGTGATATTATAATTATAAAATGATCTTGCTAACATAAATATTAGGTTTCTTCTGGGACAGAGGATATATATTTAACTGATCAGCCACTTAACTTCATAGTGAGCAAAACACAACTGTAGATCTTCAACATTAACCCTAATATCAGTTCACACGCATAACGATAAGCTTATCGCCGTGGTAACGTTAGTTGTAGTGGGTGCATTTGTATCCAACAAGCTATTAAACAAGCTAGGTAACGTTACATTATATTTTGTATTGATTTGTACACAGATATTTCAAATATACATCATTATGTTATATACAATACACAGCATTGTTTTAATGATATTTCTAGGTGGGGACAACCATTAGATGGGGGAGGGGTGGTGGTCCTGACTCCCCCGACCCCCCCGACCCCCCTGGGATTTACGCCCATTGTAACATTGTAAACTTGTTCAAATTTCAGTCCTTTAAAGATGGAAGCTGTGATCATGAAATTGTAGAAATGCCGTTGACTTGTGTCATGTTTAGTTTTGAGTTCACAATAAAAGCATAAAGTTAATGTGAGAGAGTTTGTGGTCTTTCTGTTTAACTTTTACACACGATAAGATGTCTCGGTGTCCCAGAGGTCTTCCAGGTGGAGCTGCAGTGTGAAAAACCCTCCAATCAGAGCAGTCCAGTATGTAAGTCTTTCACTTTTTCATTTTCATATTGTGTTGAGGTCAGGGAGTCTGTTTTCTCTACACGTTAGTTATCTGCTCAGCCAGCTGCTGTAACTTGACACTGGGGAGGGGTTTTGACTAGGAAACATGTTCAGTAGATATTTCTACTCCCCGTCCATTTCTTCCTCTCTCTTTCACTGTGTGCCCTGCTGTGTCTTTTTAAAAACCTGCTCAATGCCTTTTTTTTTAAATGTTGTTTTTAAAAGAAAAACTACCTGAAGGACGAGGCAAATAAATATCAGGGATCCTGGAGACAAGACGAACCCAAAACGCTCCCAGAAACGTCACGGAAACGTGTGTTCAAAGTTTGTTTCACGGTTCAGTTACGTTCAGTCAAACTACAGCTGCAACAATATGTCGATCAACAGAAAAATATTCGCTGATCGGCTAATCGTTATTTTTCACACACGTCACAAATGACAGAAAATGTTTTTTTTAGACTCAAATAAGTAGATATCCTGCTTCTCTGAAGACACACACACGCACACACACACACAGGCACATAGAGGCACACACACACACATGCACATAGAGACACACACACATACAGGCACACAGAGACACACGGACACATAGAGACACACACATACACATAGAGACACACACACACACACACATAGACACACACACACACACATAGAGACACACACACACACAGGCACACGTCTTAATGTCTGTCGGGTCAAAATCAGGTTTTGTGTCGTCTGATCCTGGCATTAGACTGTATCAAGCTGTAATCTGATTGGCTGTGTGACACTGTGTAGTGGTGTGTATGTTTACGCTACACACAACAAAACGATCTAACCATCATGGACCCAGCGGAGAAGCTTCTTTTTAAGAAGGTGTTGGAGTTCGGCTGGACTGTGCTGTGTTTGCTCTGCTCAGAGCAAGACCGGCACCCTCCTCTCCTGGAGAAGCTCGCCATTCAGCGGCAGTGGTTGTCAGAGAGTCCTTGGGTGAGTCACTTTGTTCCCCAGCTGGAGGAATTCAAGCACTGGCTAGAGTATTTTCTACAAGCCACCCCCAATGACTCACCCACCACCAGTGTCTCCTCCCCGGTCGGCCAACACCGTGTCCGTCGGTGCATGCTTTGTCAGCCAGCCTGCCCCTTTACCGGCTTCCCCAGAACTCTCAGACTGCTCAGACACTACCTGGTCAGTGTACGCCCCCAACCACCAGCAGTCCTACGAGGGCACCCGCCTAGCAGTCTCCTGTGGGACCCGTGGAGGCCGTGGATGGGGAAAAAGCCGTCGTGTCTCCCATCGCCATGCTCCGCTCTTCGCCCCGGAGTCCTCGCTCCCTAGCGACCCCAAGCTGATGTGCAACTCTCCTGACCCCGGGCTTACGTGCAACTCTCCTGATCCCAGGCTGACGTGTGGCTCTCCTGACCCAGAGCTGACGGGCGGCTCTCCTGACTCTGGGCTGACGTGCAGCCCCTCCCCAGACTCCCGGCCTGCTAGCAGCCTCTCCCCAGACTCCCGGCCTGCTAGCAGCCTCTCTGACTCTCTGCTAGCTAGCAACCCTCATTGGGCCCAAGCTGGCTAGCAGCCTTCATGAGCCCTCTGTGTTCCCTGTGTCCCCGGGGCCCTCTCTGTTCCCTGTGCCCCCGGGGCTCTCCGCTCCCCTGTACCCCAGTGGCTTTTCCCCCATGGACACTCCGCCTTCCCCGGACTTTTGTCACCCTCCCTGGGTTGTTTTCTGTTTTGTTTGTGGGACGTCTGGAATCCGCCCCTTGAGGTGGTGGCTCTGTGATGATTATGGCCATTTCTGTTACCGGTTTGTTTATTTCTGTTGCCTGTATTATTGATTTCTGTGGGTTTCCTATGTTTGTATATTCATTCTGTTTATTTCTGTTCCCGGTTGTCTTGATGTATCCTGTATTGTGGTCTGTGTATATTTTGTGTTCCGTGTTGTGATTTTCCCTGGTTGTGTTCTGTTTCCGGTTTTATTATGTTAGTCTGGTTTTCTGTCTTGTCTTGTCCAGTTTACTTCCTGTGTTTTCCCTCCTTTGTTGATTGTCCTGCCCCACCCTGATGTATCTCACCTTTTGGCTCATCTGTTCCTGATTTACTCATCCCCTCATGTATTTATCCTCTGTGTTCCCTTTGTCTCTTGTTAGATCGTCTTGTGTTTCCTCCATGTGCCCTGTGTTTGTTCCTGCGTGTGCCCGCTTGCTCCTGCTTGTGTTTTGCCCATCGGTTTATTATTTTGTGAGTTTTCCAGTCCTTGTACTGCCGTTTTTTGTTGATATTAAATCCCTGAGTACCACCATCTCCTGCCTGTCTGCCTCCCTCTGCATTTGGGTCCTCATTCTCCCGCTACCCACAGCAACTAACGTCTTAGAAACTAACTGTTACTATAGAAACCTCACTGTAGATAAAGATGATGATGGTGATGATGATGGTGAAGGTGAAGATGATGATGATGAAGATGATGATGATGAAATGATGATGAAGATGATGAAAAGGATGATGATGGTGAAGATGAAGATGATGATGATGAAAATGATGATGATGATGAAGATAATGGTGATGATGATGAAGAATGTATAACAGATCTTCACTGTTCCTCCTGATTGTTGGACGACGTCTTCGTCCTGATTCTGACTTCATGTTTCATATTGGTACGGTCATACACGGTGAAGTACACAGTGAAGTGTATGGTGAATTACACGGTGATACTGCAAAAGGGTTTGTAGAGACGTCGATCTGGGAGGTGATCTGCCTGTAGGTGATATTTAAGCAGTAACCTCTCACGGCCACCAGGGACACACACACACACACACACACAGACACACAGTACTTATACGGTAGAAGCCAAGCCCTTCTCAAATTTATCTTCTCAATTTTAAAAACTCCACAAGAACTGTATTCTTTCTATGAATAATTCAGCAACTATGCTTATTGTTACACTTGATGTGCGTTAGTTCAATTCCATCCAATGATAGTAAAGGCTGTGATATATATCGTGTGCACCACATGGGTTAGTTTGAAGCCGTGCCTCTCTGGGTGTTTCCTCTTGTTTCCTGTTTAAAGTTTACTTTCACTTTCCAGAGTTTGTGAAGCAGATTTTTCTCTCTGTGTGAAGCTCCAGCTGAAGGTAATTTAACTTGTCTGTAACGTTTAAAATATATATACTTTAATTTAAACTAACATCATCTGGCACCGTTTAAATTCCGTTTTGTTTCAGAGATAGTTGAAAATAATGAAAGTGTCTGATCTCATTTCTAAAGGCTGTATGTGTGTGTGTGTGAGAAACTGTACGTTGCTGTTTAATACTTTAACAACTGCCTCTGTAATGTTAAATATAATGTTTCTTCTTCACTTCTTATTTCCTGAGAAAGTTTGGATGACTTGTGTTGAAGATAAATCTACAGCATGTAGTAGCATGAATTACTACAGATGAGGTTTTAAATACTTTGCCAGGTGTTTATACGTCTGTCTGTCATAACCGTGAGGCTGCAGTCAGAAAATTTTACAGCTCTGTAGCTGAGATCTAAATGAAGGCTGAGTTTGAAGATGGGTGGGGTCAGTGAAGCATGGTGAAATTTGCCGTCGCAACATTCCTCGCAAAAGTCGGGATTCATGAAGAATTTCCATCCGTAAAATGTGCCGAGTTTTACACAACCTTTTGACCATGTCTGTAATGATGACATTATTCCTGGAGTCTTTCCAATGTTCCTGTTCTCCCATAGAGATAATGAATGACAGAGCAGGATGACCAGAGAGCAGAAATTATTCAGTGAAGAGCTTCAGAATTTATTTTCTGCTTGATAGCTTCTAGTTTCTCCAGCAGCTTCTGTTTCTGGAGATTAAAAAGTGGTCTTCCTCTCTTTCTGACAGGACCCATCAGAGACCAGACCCTGCTGAACCTGAACCTGAACCCAGCTGTGTATCCATGAAGAGTCACCGGTCCATGGAGCCACCACTACTTTAAAAAAGACCTGTAAGAGAGAGGCGAATAGAAATGGATGAGAGAGGATTGATGGAGAGACTTGAATGGCAGAAGGAGAGAATAACAATGGAAAGTGAAATTGAAATGCTAAAGAGAAGATTGAGGTGAGTTGTGAACATCCAGAAAACTGGAACGAGTCTCATTGGATGTAACTACGTCCCGTCTGGGTTGTTTTGTGTCAGTCTCATGCACACGCCTTCAAATAAAGTGTTTTTTTGTGGAAAGGAATGAATGTAGTTGATGACTGAAATGAGAATATTTTTGTAAAATAGTTTCCTGTCTCGCTCAAAATATCTTTCTGTTTAGACAACATTTTGAAATATAATATTTAGATTTGTTTTTAATTCTGATTTCAAAAGATATTTTTATTGAGTTTTGGACATAAAGTAAAGCATTATTGGCATTTAATATTTAATAATTAGGCCTATATGCATATTCATACTATATTTTAATGCAGGTAGACTTTAACTGAACATGTGACCCTAAATAAAAGTCTTTTTCTATCAGGACCCAGCAGCGACCAGAATCTCCTAAACCTGAAACTGAACTTAGCTGTGTGTCCTTTAAGAGTGACTGGTCACATGGTTGCCTCACTGACTTTAAAGGAGAGCAACCCTCTGCTGAAAAGAGGTAAGCTCTTAATAATATTATAATATTGCTGATTGATGTTTCAACTTTTATGTATCCAGAGAAGTTTTTGGAGTTTATTTTCAGCATCTTTCTTCTTCACATCATTTATATTCACACATCTGAAAGCTGTCCAGTTAAAATCTTCAACTCTTGACTTTAATTATATATTGGATCTTCTTTGGTCCAATATATTCCCTGGTGTTTTAGCTTTTTAACCCACTTTTTGTAAAGTTTATTGTACATCTTTGTGTTAATCTTGTTTTAGTCGCTGCTTGTATTTCCAGCCATTTTTGTCTGAATAATACAAATCATCTTTTGTATTATAAATTAACAGGATCCATCAAAGACCAGGCTCTGCTGAACCTGAACCCAGCTGTGTGTCCTTCAAGAGTGACCAGTCATATCAAGGCCTAATTGATTTTAAAGGTCAACAACCCACTGCTGAAAAGAAGTAAGCTGTTAATATTATAACATTGCTGATTCATGTTTTAACTTTTGCGTATCCAGAGACATTTTGAAATTTATTTTCAACATTTTTCTTCTTCACATACAGTATATTTATATTCTCACATCTATAAAATAAAATTAAGATAATTTGTCTGAGGATGAAATGGAAATTAGTTAGTCCAGTTTGAGTATCTTTTGCAGAGCGCTCCAGTCGTGAGTGGCAGCAGAATCAAAATATGCGAGACCAGAGGGAGAGTTGGTTCTGGGAATGCTTAATTGAAGATGAAGTGAGGATTGGGTTTTGTATTTGACAGGCTTTGGCTGCAGCAGGTGACCTAAGTAAGGAGGTGATTGGCGAAGAAGGTTCTTGTAAATGAAAGTGAAGCAGTGAATCTAATGGCGAATGTGAAGGGAGGGCCAGTTGACAGATGAATTTAGGGGCAGTGGTGTGTATTGAAGGAGGCATTTGTGGCAAACCTGATAGCAGAATGGTAAAGAGTGTTGAGTTTTAATTGACTGGTCTTACAAGCAACCCTGTATATAGTGTCACCATAATTTAACATGGGTAGAATTGTCATTTAAATGAGAGTGAGTTTGGCAGAAGTGGTGAAAAGTGGAGCGGTTTCTGTAAAGGAAACCAAGCTTGAACATGACCTTAGATTGCAGCTAAGGGTAGTACCCTTACGGGAAAACCACATGACTTTAGTTTTGGAGGTATTGAGAGTGAGTTTGAGTTGTAATGAAGACTGCTGTAGTTGGAAGAAGCTATCTTGCAGGGTAGCTCGAACAGTATCAGGGGAAGGACCAATGACATAAAGAATTTTATTATCAGTATATAAGTGAATGAGTGAATTGCCAGCTGTCTGAGGAATCTTATTAATGTACTGTATATTGGGAAAAGTGTGGGGCCAAGTATGGAGCCTTAGGTGATACCACTGGTGACCAGAAGAGAATGGGAGAAAATGTTTTCAAATCTTAAATGTTGCACTCGGTGAGAGAGATATTTGGAAAACCAAATCAGTGAGTGATCAGTGACACCAGTGCTGCTAAGTCTGTGAATGTGTGAATTGTGGTCCATGGAGTCAAAAGCTTTGGCAAGGTCAATTCAATTCAATTTTATTTATAGTATCAAATCATAACAAGAGTTATCTAGAGACACTTTACAGATAGAGTTGGTCTAGACCACACTTTATGATTTCCAAAGCCCCAACAATTCCAGTAATTCCCTCAAGAGCAAGCATTAGCGGTGGCTATTGCGACAGTGGCGAGGTAAAACTCCCTTTTAGGAAGAAACCTCGGCAGACCCAGACTCTTGGTAGGCGGTGATGAACAGTGGCAATAATAGTCATAATAAAGATAATGGAACAGTGACTACAAAGGTAGTCGTTGTAGTTCATGTCATAGCCGTTACGGGATGTAGCGTGGGACAGCAGAGCATGGGTGGATGCAGTGGACATTTGCAGAGTGGACATTTGCAGAGACTCCGGGGAGTGAACTCCCCAGAGCTAGGTTAGTAACAAGCATTTCTGGGACAAGGATGCACACAAAAGGAAACAAATGAAAGGAGAGAGCAGCTCAGGGTGTCATAGGATGGAAGGAACTTCCGCAGCAGTCTAGAATTATAATAGCATAACTAAGAGAGGAAGGTTAAAGATCAGTGAATATAACAGCACAGTGTTGTTTGGTAACTAATGTGGATGTAATGTCATTGAGTACTTTTGTGGAAGCTGTAACACAACCATACCCAGATGGATGGATGTCAGATCAGAAGTCAATAAGGGGAAGCAAAAAAAACGGATGGAACCACTGTTGAACCAATTCAATTTCAATTCAATTCAATTCAATTTTATTTATAGTATCAAATCATAACATAAGTTATCTCGAGACACTTTACAGATAGAGTAGGTCTAGACCACACTCTATATTTTACAAAGCCCCAACAATTCCAACAATTCCAGTAATTCCCTCAAGAGCAAGCAGTGCGACAGTGGCGCGGGAAAAACTCCCTCTTGGGAAGAAACCTCGGACAGACCCAGGCTCTTGGTAGGCGGTGTCTGACGAGCCGGTTGGGGGTGTGATGAACAGTGGCGATAGTAGTCACATTAATAATGGAACAGTGACTGGATGTAGCGGGAAGCTGCAGGGTTCAGCAGGACGCAGCATGACATTGCAGGGCATCGCTGAGCTCAGCAGGGAGTGCAGCAGGACCACGGCGACACCATCCAACAGTATCCTCAGTAGAGGTCAGCAGTTCGCCCCGACTTCAAACAGACTATCTAAGCTCTGCTTCACCCTCCTGAGTCGGCTGATGGTTTTCCACAATCGTTTTGAGGCCAACAGAAAGTTTTGAAGCCAACAGAAAGTTTTGAAGCCAACAGAAAGTTTTTCACCGTTGACTCCCCAAACTTCTTCTACCTACAAATGTTTGCTTCCATGACCACAGAAGCTGCAGACCTCCTGGCATCATCATACCAGTCTGCTGCTGCAGGAGTCCTTTAGGCCAACCATGTTGTAGCCCTTGTTTACTTCTTAGTTTTTTATGTTGATTGACAGTGGGGTCAGCAGTACCACCAACACTTTCATGTCAGGGGAAACCATCTGATTTAATGTTGTAATCAACACTTTAAGACACAGGAACTTACCTTGTGTTTGTGTCTGTGTAGACAGACATGATGTGAGCTAATTCTTCCTGATTCCACCACAGAGGGGACGAGGACAGCTCAGAGGTTCCCAGTGGTCAGTCTGCCCAGCAGCATCAAACACACCTGGACTCCATATTTATGGTCTGTACAGGCACACCAACTACTTTTATATCTATTCTGTTCACAATCATCTCCATGCAGAACTTTTCAGACCAGTGGATTGTCAGTCTGTCCAACATGTATCTTCATGTATCAACTTGATGTTTGCTTCCATGATTTCAGTTTGATTAAGTCATTCATATAATCTCTGGTTCCAGCTGCTGGAGGAGAACATCATCACTTTTGTGAAGAACGAGATGAAGAAGATCCAGAAGCTTCTGTGTCCAGATTACCCAGAATGCTTAGAGAGTCAGAGGAAGGGTGAGGATGACGACCAGAGGAGCAGCAGAGAGGCATTTCTGAAGATCACACTGCACTTCCTGAGGAGAATGAATCAGGATGAGCTGGCTGACCTTCTGCAGCGCAGTAAGAGGATTTCTCTAAAGATTTAACTTGCTGGACTAATGGGACGTTTTTTAATGTCTCCAGAGATGGATCAAAATATGTTCCTTTTTTCTTTACAAAATTAGTTAATGAGCTTTTTTGTTGTGTATTCATTCAGGAAGTTCTGCTGGAGTTTGTAAACGTAAACTCAAATCTAACCTAAACAAGAAGTTCCAGTGTGTGTTTGAGGGGATTGCTAAAGCAGGAAACCCAACCCTTCTGAATCAGATGTTCACAGAGATCTACATCATGGAGGGAGGGACTGCAGAGGTCAATTATGAACATGAGGTCAGACAGATTGAAACAGCATCCAGAAAACCAAACAGACCAGAAACAACAATCAGACGAGAAGACATCTTTAAAGCCCCACCTGGAAGAGATGATCCAATCAGAACAGTGATGACAAAGGGAGTCGCTGGCATCGGGAAAACAGTCTTAACACAGAAGTTCACTCTGGACTGGGCTGAAAACAAAGCCAACCAGGACATCCAGTTCACGTTTCCATTCACTTTCAGAGAGCTGAATGTGCTGAAAGAGAAAAAGTTCAGCTTAGTGGAACTTGTTGATCACTTCTTCAGTGGAACCAGAGAAGCAGGAATCTGCAGGTTTGAAGAGTTCTCAGTTGTGTTCATCTTTGACGGTCTGGATGAGTGTCGTCTTCCTCTGGACTTCCACAACACTGAGATCCTGACTGATGTTACAAAGTCTGCCTCAGTGGATGTGCTTCTGACAAACCTCATTAGAGGGAATCTGCTTCCCTCTGCTCATCTCTGGATAACCACACGACCTGCAGCAGCCAATCAGATCCCTCCTGAGTGTGTTCACATGGTGACAGAAGTCAGAGGGTTTACTGATGCCCAGAAGGAGGAGTACTTCAGGAAGCGATCCAGAGACAAGAAGCAGGAAAGCAGAATCATCTCCCACATCAAGACATCACGAAGCCTCCATATTATGTGCCACATCCCAGTCTTCTGCTGGATCACAGCTACAGTTCTGGAGGAGGTGTCGGAGACCAGAGAGGGAGGAATGCTGCCCAAGACCCTCACTGAGATGTACATCCACTTCCTGGTGGTTCAGTCCAAACAGAAGACCATCAAATATGGTGGAGGTGCTTGGACCGATTCAAACTGGAATAAAGAGACAAAGAAGATGATTGAGTCTCTGGGAAAACTGGCTTTTGAGCAGATGCAGAAAGGCAACCTGATCTTCTATGAATCAGACCTGACAGAATGTGGCATCGATATCAGAGAAGCCTCAGTGTACTCAGGAGTGTTCACACAGATCTTTAAAGAAGAGAGAGGACTATACCAGGACAAGGTGTTCTGCTTCGTCCATCTGAGTGTTCAGGAGTTTCTGGCTGCTCTTCATGTCCATCTGACGTTCATCAACTCTGGAGTCAACCTGTTGGCAGAAGAACAAACAACATTGTCATGGTCTGAAGTGTTCAGTGACAAATCAACACAGTTCTACCAGAGTGCTGTGGACAAGGCCTTACAGAGTCCAAATGGACACCTGGACTTGTTCCTCCGCTTCCTCCTGGGTCTTTCACTGCAGACCAATCAGAATCTCCTACGAGGACTGATGACACAGACAGGAAGTAGGTCACATACCAATCAGAAAACAGCCGAGTACATCAAGATGAAGATCAGTGAGAATCTGTCTGCAGAAAGAAGCATCAATCTGTTCCACTGTCTGAATGAACTGAATGATCGTTCTCTAGTGGAGGAGATCCAACAGGCCCTTAGTTCAGGAAGTCTCTCCATAGATAAACTGTCTCCTGCTCAGTGGTCAGCTCTGGGCTTCATCTTACTGTCATCAGAAAACAATCTGGACGTGTTTGACCTGAAGAAATACTCTGCTTCAGAGGAGACTCTTCTGAGGATGTTGCCAGTGGTCAAAGCCTCCAACAAAGCTCTGTAAGTGGGATTTATTCATGAAGAAATACTCTTTCAACAAGAGTTAAATATAAATAAGTTGTTTCCTTCCTGTTGTCTCTCCAGACTGAGTGTCTGTAACCTGTCAGAGAGAAGCTGTGAAGCTCTGTCCTCAGTTCTCAGCTCCCAGTCCTCTAGTCTGAGAGAGCTGGACCTGAGTAACAACAACCTGCAGGATTCAGGAGGGAAGCTGATCTCTGATGGACTGAAGAGTCCACACTGCAGACTGGAAACTCTCAGGTCAGGATTCATTAACCCATTCAACTGATGCCCATTTAAAATCTGACTAACCTTAGTTGATAAAACAGCTGCTTTGTGTCTGCTGATATGATAAACTTGGGCAGTAGTTATTCATTATTAGGATTAATAATAAGATTATATAATTATTAATTTCAAGACTCAAAATTACTTTCCATGAGGATTTTCCATTTTTTACTTTTGTTGTTAAATATTTAAATAGAACAGTTGATTTTAAAGGTGTATTCTAAATCTGGACCAAAATGTACCTGTACATAAAACAAACATAAATCTAACACATGGCTCCACGTGTTTACAGAGGGTTCCTGTGTGTTGTTCTGTGTGTTTGCAGCCTGTCAGGCTGTCTGATATCAGGGGAAGGCTGTTCTTCTCTGGTCTCAGCACTGAGCTCCAACCCCTCCCATCTGAGATGGCTGGACCTGAGCTACAATCATCCAGGAGAATCAGGAGTGAAGCTACTGTCAGCAGGACTGGAGGATCCACTCTGGAGACTAGACATTCTCAGGTACAAACACTGATTAACAAAAAGGAGATATTTGTGTAGGTTTTAAAGGAGAACATCTCCAGGAACTAAAATGATAACTCCCTGTTGTTAATAATTTATGTAGTTTGCACAGATCTCTGTATGTTAAAGGAACTGTCCGTGGTTCAGTTTCAACTCGACAAATAGGTCCAGGACAGATTTAGCCTAGATTAGCACAATTCAATGTGCTTTCTACGCTGTGAGAAGAGTGTGTGGTTTAAGCATTAATCTACTTTTTCGGCAGACTAGTTAGCTAGAGGTTTAAAAGGTCAGTTGCCAGTGCTGCCTGGCTCATGTGATCGATCAGAGGCGTACACTGATATCCGGACCAGTTTTTTCTCTAAGTTCCTCTTGTACTGGGAGACTACCAACTCTAACTTCAAAAAGTCTCTCAAAACGCTCTTCCTTAGTCCCTGCGGTGCCAACACATATATATATATATATATATATATATATATATATATATATATATATTAATGTATAGATATGTGTGTGTTTGTGTGTGTGTGAGAGTGATGTACTGTTCATGTTTCCCTACAGACAAAGGTCCACTGTTGCACCAAATACTTGCTCTTGGGGGAATTGTTGGGTCTCTTTATATGATAGTGTGTCAGTCGCGCCGGCAGCCGCAATCCTGTACGCACTGTGCATACATTATTTTCTATGAGACACTCATCTAATGATAACAATGAGTAAATGTGCACATAGTCTATTGTGCTGTCTGCTATGTGCAGTTATATTTTCCTCATTATTTATGTTATTTCACCCACAAGCCATCAGGTATTAATCAGAATATTCATTGTTATAACTCAATCTGTAGATCAGAGGTGAGCTGTCAGGGTCAGCAAGGCCTTCTCTGCTGGCCAAGAGATTGTCAGAATCATAGAATTATATTTTTTTTAATTAAAGGCCTAAAATAACTAATATATATATTTTCAATATTGTTCACGCTGCAGTTTGTTTACATTTTTAAAATTTGTTTAGTGAAATGATTTTCCTAGCTATTACTGCTTGCTTTATGTGTTAAAGATTTGGGCAGTGTCAGTGGTGACGTGTGTTAAGCCACCACTGCTTGGCTGGAATTTGTGTTGATCGCTGATTGTGTTATTTGTATTTTTGATTTCTTTGTGGTCACCGTATGAGTAAATATGACCGGTAGTTGTGGGTTTGTTTTGGTTTCTTTGGTAATTCCATTCATCTTGACCATATGTGATGCGTGAAAGTGATGGCTTCACACAGTGTTTGTTCATGTCTCTGCAGTAGTGTGTTAGGTGACTCTAGGTGTTGAGCCTTTTGTTAAATCACATTATCTATCCATCCATCTTTGTCCGCTTATCCAGGGTTGACCTTTGGCCTAAGGTGCTTTGGTACCAAGTGCACTTATGAGCATGATCCCTATGTTCGAACATGGTGTTCGTTATAGACAATCCATGACTAGCACAGAAGTCCAACAACGAACGACCACTTGGGTTTGGATCAGGGAGGCCATTCCTCCCAGTCACGCCTCTCCATGTGTCTCCATCATCGCCCACGTGCGCGTTGAAGTCCCCCAGTAGAACTATGCAGTCCCCCACTGGAGCGCCATTCAAGGTCTCCAAGAAGGCCGAATACTCCAAGCTTTTTTGGCACAAACAGAAGTCAGAGTTAGGTAACCCACAGGCGTAGGGAGGCAACCCTCTCGTCCACCGGGGTGAACTCCAACATAGCGTCGCTCAGCCGGGGTCTTGTGAGTATCCCCACACCCTAGAGTCCAACCCCCTACCCAGGATTATGGCTCCAGAACCAAGAATGTGAGTTGAGGTAAGCCCCACCAGATCTAAATAGTAGCGCTCCACTTCCCGCACAAGGTCCGGCTCCTTCCCCCCCAGAGAGGTGACATTCCACGTCCCTAGAGCCACCCTCTGCCGGCCGGGTCTGGTCCATCTAGGCCCCTGACGTTCACTGTCACCCGTGTGGCAGCGCGCCCGGCCACAGCAGTTATCAAATCACGTTATTCCACATGGTAATATAGTGTTATGGTGAGATTATTCAAAGGTGATTTAACTGCTGTAGGATAGTACTGAAGGCCCAGGTGTAAAATACACAGCCTGCCACTGCCGTAGATAAACTGCTGGTTGCTATGGACGCTGCTATCGCTTAACCCACAGATCTAGCATGTTGTTTGTAACATATTTGTTGACATGGACATGAATATTCCAGTTATGAGGATTATCCTGTTTTTGATCATAATCATGATGTTTAGGCTACATGGCACACAGAGAAATCAGGTTATTCACATGTCCGTACATGCTCACCATCAGCTCACTCTCTCTCTCACTCTCTCGCTCTATCTCTATCTCTCTATCTCTCTCTCTCTGTCTCTCTCTGTCTCTCTCTCTCTCTATCAATCTCTCTCTTTCTCTCTCTATCTCTCTCTATCTCTCTATCGCTCTCTTTCTGTCACTCTCTCTATCTCATCTCTCTGTCTCTCTCTATCTCCATTTCAATTCAAATTGCTTTATTGATATGAATGTCAGAAATAACAATATTGCCAAAGCATTGAGGATAATAATGAAGAAATACATACATACAATTAATTGTGAGAACTAAAATAAATACATTTAAACAGGAAAGCAACAACAGTATATCAATATACAGTAAAATTGCTAGTGTCAAATCAATCAAAAGAAAGAATCAAAGAAAGAAAACAATGCCATGAAGTAGAGGACTAAATGAGAAGGCAGAGTAAACTGTGGGGAGATGAACTACAGATATTATGTGTTGTTGTGCTGGTTGTCTCTCAGGCTGTGACATTCACTCACATATCTTGCTGCTTCTACAGCGCTCATAGTATTTTCTCTAAGTAGATGATTTTTTTCTGGTTGGAGAGTGTATCAAAATCTGGGATTTTACATTTAATTTTGGCAAGGAACTGAGTTCTGATGTGAGTATATGTGCCTGTCTTCTCGAGGAATCCAGGTCTGCCTGTGGCAGCGTGTTTCCACAGCCAGACCGTGTCCTCTCAGCCTGTACCTACTCAGAGTCTTTCTGAGTCTGTGGTCACGTATGGTGTTCAAGTGTTCAGCTACTGTGTACTCTCGGTTTAGGGCTAGGTAACAATCCATTTTGCTTTGACGTTTAGTAGTGTCTTTCCAATAGGTCATGTATTTCTGTTTTTGTCTGCAGATTTGGTTGGTCCGGATGGTTTGGGGAGTGTCCAGGGGCTGTGAGGGCTGTGAGGTGAAGGAGCTGAGGGACAGGGCTAGCTGACTGAGGGGACTCTCTATGTTTCTCTCTTGGTATTGTAGTGCTTTGTATTGGAAACTCTGGGGGTCTTTTGTTTTCAGGTGGTTGTAGAATTTGATGGATCTTTTTTCAATTGTAATTTAGAGGGGATATTGGCCTAGTTCTGCTTGGCAGGCATTATTTGGAATGTGGTGTAGATGGTTTCTACAAAATTCTACATGGAATTTGTCAATTAGGTGATTGTCCCACTCAGTAAATGTTAAATGTGTGAGTAGGCCCCATATTTCGCTGCAATATAGAGCAATGGGTTCTATTACTGATTTAAATATTTTTAACCACATTTTAATTGGAATGCCTGTTTTGATTTTTCTTTTAATTGCATAAAATGCTCTTCTTGATTTGTCTCTCAGCTCATTCACACCCATTTGAAAACTACCTGATGAACTAATATTGAGACCTAAAATGTGTAGTTTTTCACATGTTCTTATTGAACTGTATTTAGATAGAATTGATGTTTACTGTAATTCCTAGATCTTTTCTGGAAAATCAATATTTTGGTTTTGTTTAGTCTGACAGTCAGAGCCCAGGTCTGAAATAAACTGTGCAGGAGGTCCAGGTGTTGTTGTAGGCCTTCTTTTGTAGGGTACAGCAGGACTAGATCGCCAGGAACCTGCTGAAAATCAGTTTTATACTGAGCCAGGCCCCATTGTGTCTAATCTTTTCCTGTTTTATAAATAAAAATGAAAAATGAAAAAAAAAATGAAAAAGCATATAACAAATATTTGATGTCAGTATCTCCCAGAGTGATACCAGGGGATGTAGAAAGTTACAGATTTTTGCCAATTCATTTATATAAATATTGAACAGAGTCAGGGACAGGCAGCATCCCTGTTTCACTCCACATTCTTGGGGAAAGAAATGTGTTTGTTGGTGGCCAATTTTAACTGAACATGTGTCGTTTGTATACATAGATTTTTTCATATCATATGTTTTTCCTCCAATACCCATTTCAATCAATTTGTATAGATTTTTCATTTGTTCTGGTTTATTTGTTTGTCATTGAGGGTGTGGAGAGTAAAGATGTGGTCTGAAGTTCAATATTTTGGGAGAAATCCAATTTGACTTTTGCTTAGGATATTGTGTTCACTAATGAATTGTAATATTCTGCCACTAATAATACTGCAGAATAGTTTTGCCAGGTTACTGGTCACACAGATTCCTCTGTAGTTATTTGGGTCAAAATTGTCTCCATTTTTGTGGATTGGGGTTATCAGTCCTTGTTTCCAAAGAGCTGGGAAAATACCTGAATTTAGGATGATATTGAAAGCTTTTAGGATATCTCTATTTCTCTCTATATATCTCTCTCTGTCTCTCTCTGTTTCTCTCTCTCTATCTATCTCTATCTCTCTCTATTTCTCTTTCTGTATCTCTCTCTCTCTTTCTCTCTGTCTTTCTATCTCTCTCTTTCTCTCTGTATCTCTATCGCTCTCTCTTTCTCTCTGTCTCTCTCTATCACTCTCTCTCTCTATCTCTATCTCTCTATCACTCTCTCTTTCTATCTCTCTCTATCTCTCTCTCTATCTCTCTAACTTTCTTTCTCTCTTTCTCTCTTTCTCTCTCTTTCTCTCTGTCTCTCTCTCTCTCTCTCTCTCTCTCTCTCTCTCCCACATATCAATTTAGGTTCACAATAAATGTTGGCCTGCCTAATTGTGCAAACAAAAATACAGGAAATAGTTTTTCAAACAGCAACTACATGACACTTAAAGCAGACTTTGGTAGATTTGCCAACTATGAGACTCCCAGAAATTCCCACAGAAGCAGAGGTTTCTAAATTAAAGCGTGGAAACAGGTTGCTGTGAGTCGACTTTTGAAATGTAGTCTTTGTTTTGCTTGATTTGCTAAATTCTAAGATTTCTAAGGGCTTTATGTGGACCAAACTGTAAGTGAGAAGACTATGAGACATGGAATAATACAGTCAAAGATATTTGACTTTTTCAAAATGAAAGCATGAAAATAAACTCTACTTGTCTTGCCCTTGATGCGATTCTCCTTTTCCACTGTGTCCCTTACCGGGGATTTCCACTGGATGCGTAACAGCTGCGGACCGGCTCCGCTGCGTGTCTGCTGCGTGCTCCGCCGTCCGTCAATACCCACCGGGTCCGGATTTGTTGCGGAACGGCTGCGGCCGTTACTGACAGCTGTAGTCACGAGGACCCACAAGTTCTCGCGAATTCACGTAGAATAGAACCACAAAACCAACAACTGTTTGTTTCCATCCAGAGGAGTAGAGGGGAAACGACTCTGTGCTGTGTTTTCAAGGTGTAGTGCAGGGAAATATGATCCGCCGTGAGCACGGTGTATTTTATTTTGAAAATTAACCGGATATTTATTTTGTTTCTGTGCTTGACTTCCTGTCCCGCACTATCTGCCGTGTGCTGAATTGCTGCCGAGCTCTCCGTCGTCCGTCAAAAATAGAAGCTCTGCGTATCTGCTCCGGAGGGCTGCAGACTGACGGAACTGGGATGGAATAGGGACGCAGACGTTCCGCAGTCAGTGGAAATGCAAACATTGACTTTAATGGAAACCTAATGACTCCGTTGACGTTTCGGAGACGTTCCGCAGACGTTCCGCATCCAGTGGAAATTGCCGGTTAGTGTAGTTGAGTTTGACACCCCTGAGATAAGTTAAGATGAGACAGACTTTATTAATCCCACACTGGGGAAATACAGCAGCTCAAAAATAAGACAATGTACACACATCAGAATAACACAAAAACACATTAAGTAGACATAGGAGAAAAGATATACATAAAGTATAAGAAATAGAAAAAAATAGAATTAGTTTTAATAATAATAATAGTAATAGGGGACGGTTGTTTTCCATACTATGAAATAAAATCCTGACTTAGACCTCGTGTATCTGGAAAGTGTCCTGACATAACTTCTGTTGTGATTGGACACTTTAAAGGAAATTAAACTGGATTAGATATTTTAATTGATTGACAGCCCAAATATGAATATAAAATGAGTAAATTCCAACTGTACATTTGTGTGAGAGTGATGCAATGCCCCCTCCTTCCAGGGTGGAGCCTGCTGGAGTCAGATATCTGAATCCAGGTCTGAGGAAGTGTAAGTGTGTTTTTAATGTGACATCACTCATTCAACCCTCTGATGTCATCATCAAAGTGCTGATTGGTTAATAACTGCAGCTGTGTTGTGTCTCGTTCTCTCTGTCAGATTCCTGTGAACTTACACTGGACACAAACACAGTGAACAGAATACTTAAAATGTCTGACAACAACAGGAAGGTGACGTGTGAAAGAGGATCAGTCATATCCTGATCATCCAGAGAGGTTTGACAGGTGGGAACAGCTGCTGTGTAGAGATGGTCTGACTGGTCGCTGTTACTGGGAGGTGGAGAGGAGTGGAGGAGTTTATATAGCAGTGAGTTACAGAGGAATCAGGAGGAGAGGAGGCAGAGATGACTGTGTGTTTGGATGTAATGATCAGTCCTGGAGTCTGGACTGCTCTGATAGTCGTTACTCTGTCTGGCACAATAACAGAAGAACAGCCATCTCCTCCTCCTCTATCTCTGGTAGAGTAGCAGTGTATGTGGACTGTCCTGCTGGCTCTCTGTCCTTCTACACAGTCTTCTCTGACTCACTGATCCACCTCCACACCTTCAACACCACATTCACTCAGCCTCTCTATCCTGGGTTCTGGCTCAGGTCTCCTGGTTCCTCAGTGTCTCTGTGTTCTGTGTAGGACGTAGAGTCTCCTCCTGTTTCTCACTGATGATCAGTTGAGTCTGTACCGTATCACACTTACAGAAATATTTCATGGTTATTGTTATGAACTAATGAATTATCTTTGTATAAAATAATTCAGAATGATTGAACAGATTCCTCGTGAACATTGTAAACTTTTTCCACTTCCAGTCCTTTAAAGATGGAAGCTGTGATCATGAAATTGTAGAAATGCTGTTTTCTTGTGTCATGTTTAGTTTTTAATTCTGTCTCTTTTTACAATAAAAGCATAACGTTACTGTGAGAGTGTTTGTGGTCTTTCTTTTTAACTTTTACACAAAATAAGATGTCTTGGTGTCCCAGAGGTCTTACAGGTCGAAATACAGCGTGAACAACCCTCCAATCAGAGCAGTCAAGTACGTAAGTCTTTCACTTTCTCTCTCTCTTTCATTTTCATATTGTGTTGAGTTCAGGGAGCAGAGAGTCTGTCGGTTTTCTCTCCACATTAGTTATCTGCTCAGTAAGCTGCTGTAAATTCACTTTGTGCTATTAGTACTTTTACTGCAGTAACATGTCATAAATGTGACAGAAAAGCTGTTTCATTGTGTCTGTTGGAGGATTGATTCCCTCCCACATTAATATGTGTTGAAGACTTCACTGTTGGTATTAGTGAGGAACAAAGCCATAAGGGGGATGGATTTCATATTTTAGGAAACATGTTCAGCTTCTGTAATGAGTAGTCAGTGTCTACAGACATTAAATCTTTCAGTCAGTAACGGAGCATAAACAGCAGTCCAAATGTAATTTTATTGTGAAAATCTGCTCCTGTTGCAGCCCTTCCCTGCCCTGCTTTCTGACAGGTGTAGCTGTGACTCATAGAGAGGTGAAGTCCTTCCCCTTACTGTGGACCTCATGGGATCGGCAGTGAACGGGAAGAGAGAAATTATTTTTGATCCCGTTTGAATTGAGCCATGGATTACACATATGATGTTTGTCAATTTAAAAGATAATTTTTTAACCAAAGAAAGTCTCAGTTAGCCGTAGATTTGTCATATGACCATTTAGTTTAGTGTGAAACCGCTCAGTGAACTACATCTCTCGTCTCACACAATTTACGTCACATAGCTTGATGCCCAACTTGCTCGCTAGCTATCTCACCTGATGTGTTTTATCCAGTGAAGTGTTTTCAGCAGAGAAGCAAAAGAACAAGCAAGATCCTCGGCTCTTTAGAGTAATGTTACATTCCCGGTACCACACAGACACACACACACACACACACACACACACACACACACACACACACACATACATACACACACACACACACACACACACACACACACACACACACACACACACATCACACACACACACACACACACACACACACACACACACACACAGGTACATTACACACACACACACACACACACACACACACACACAATCGTAGCTTCAGAGAGACGTCATCCATGAGACTATGAAGTGTGTAGTCTTTCTAATTACATATTTTCACAGTCTTATACTTCAAGAGTTCAATAAACAGACTTTCTTGAATTGCGAAATTATCCATTAAACTGATGAACATCATATGTGTAATTCATTCATAACACGGCCAGCCTGGTCTCACAGAACACCGTGAAATGATCACGAACTGTTAAAAGCTCATTACGTGGTGGTGGCACGGCATGTATGAAATCCCTCGTGGTCACCACGGAAAACACTGCTGATGTAAAGTCAATGAGAAGATGACATAGCATTAAGAACGACTACGGTAGAGAGTAGTATGTAAGGCCGAAAATCCACGTAGGGAGGATGGTTGGGGGGGGTTATGAACACAGGACTTTCACCCAGGAGATCGTGTCCGGGGATCGTGTCCCGTATGTCACGTTACCTAAAGTTTCTTCTTTTCAGTCCCGTTCTTCTCGCGTCACAGAACCGTAAGCCCACCCACGGCCTTTTCCTGAACTTAAGGGGCCGTGTTCATTTCACGGAGTTCTGTGAGATCAGGTTGAACATGGCGGATATCACTCATATACATTTTATTTATTTATTTATTTTGATGACGTAGTTAAGGCGGCAGACGTGTATTGCTTAGGCGACCGCCTGAACTGCAAAGTGCTGCGGGAGACCCTGCTGCTTCTCTGTTTTATATCATTTTAAACTGAAAATTGTTTGAGATTAGGACAAACAAAACAAGACATTTAAAGACATCAACTCACTTTTCTGACATTTTGGAGACTAAATGATTAATTGATGAAGAAAAAGACCCTCGGGCAAAACTTAGAACGTCTGTCGGGTCAAAATCAGGCTTTGTGTCGTCTTATCCTGGAATTCAGCCCAGTCTCACGCCAGGTCGTGTAATAGTTACGTTATTGTAATCTATTAAGTCGTGGACAGGTTACGTAAATGCAGTTTTTTTCGTGTGGCGATTACGAAATTGAAAGCAATGCATTTTAATGGGAAGCATATTTTGTGATCCCAGAACGAAAGCGAGTAGCGAGTAGTTGATAAGGCGAAACTCTGCGTAGGGGGGTTGGTCGGGGTGGTGGATGGGTCAGAAAACACAGGACTTTCACGCCAGAGACCGGGGATTGCGCCCCGCGTGTGGCAGTTCCTTTGTCGGCGTGTCCCGCGTGTGACGGTTCCTTTCCCAGTTCAGGTTCGAAAAGCGTGACCTGTACACGTTCAAAAGTCGTTGCATATACACGAAAAAAACGTCAAAATCGTAACCTGTCCACGACTTAATAGATTAAAATAACGTAACTATTACACGACCTGGCGTGAGACTGGGTTGTGCCATCTTGATTTCTTTTGGAGATGGATGTGATCCTATTTGGATGAGAGGGTGGAGCTGCTGAGGAGCGAGGCATTTTCAAAAATGGGAGGCAGGCCAAATGGTTTCAGGCGAGATTTTGTGAATGATAAGGCTTGTTCCAGATGATCGCCTTTAAAGTGGACTTTAGTAGGCGGCAGCAGCCAGGGGCGGTGACAAAAAGCAACGGTCAAGTACGACAGTTTCTAGCTGATTCCAGAAGCCTTCAGGCAGAACAGGAAGTCACAGAAACTCTCACATCCTGTTAGGTCAGATTCTGATTTAATAAAATGATATCAGACCCATATATCAACTGTCAAAATGCTCTACATGTGATCCGTTACTGATGTTAATAACAGACTGTAGATGATCCGTAAACTGAACAGATTCAGTCTCTCTGACTTCTAAACCTAACTATCAGCACTTAGGTCAGCTGAGAGGCAGGCGTTTCCCATCAAGTCAGACACAAATCTACAGTACCTCAAGATAGCAATACTCCCAGAATGCATATGTATGTCATTTAGTTTCTATTTTGTAGCTAATTATTTTGCTTTGATTCAAATAAACGAATTCAAATAAATGTTGTGATTGTACTGTATTGGTTTTCATCAATACATTTCAGGTTTTGTTCAACGATTAGTATTCTCTCTACTACTGCAGTACTCTTACAGGGATGTATTTACATCTAGTACCATAATGAAACATGTATCACCTATTTTGTACTACAATATTTAATGATTGTACGAACAATGACCCAGTGAAACTATGGGAAGCTTGTGTGTGGGTGATCTAAAGTAACGTTTCAATGGTATTTCACAATCAATTAGTTTTTTGAACCACTGATTGTGCAAGATTACTTTAAAGATATGAATGCACAATGCAATTTTTTGAACATTGGACAGCCTGTGTTACAAGTGATGAATGTTTTGAGTTTTGAATCTAGAGTTTTGAAAAATGACGTCAAGGTTCTGAAATTAGAAATTTTTGTTTCTTTCAACCAAATTGTCAAAGAAAATAACCAATGATGGTTCCATACAACGCTTATCACAAGTCAAATAAATGATCAGTCCACTACTTTCATTGAATTTGAGCATTTTATTAGATTTTTATAGCATTTTAAAAAAATCGACAAAGAACTCAAAAAAGTCTCAAAAATGTAAAAAAAAAAAAAAAAAGCTTCCAAAATGCTGGAAAAAAAACTGTCTTTGCATCGACTTTGTACGTAATATCGCCACGTGAAAAGTTTGCTTTGCATTTGTTTTGAAAACCCAGAAACAGAAATCCACGACTACGTATAAACACGGAGAATAATTCAGTAAAGTGAGAATATGATTTGTCTTCTGAAGTCTCCGGCTTCACCCTAACCCAACAAACATACATCAAAAACCAACAGAGAATGAGGAATTTTCCCGATCTTTATCCAAAATACAGAATATAATTTAATTGATTCAGAAATAAACACATGCGATGGCTTCTCCCTCCACGGACGCCGACTAGGACCGCTCACGGACCAGAACCCAACAGCCGGTATCTGGAGACAAACAAACACAAGATAACATTATGCAGATTAATTTACGGCATCATACTACATACTGTTCTAACTTCTACTGATCTCTCTCTACATACTTTTACTGTATGTCTCTTACATACTACTCTCTTGTTGTCTCTCTACATACTACTCTTACTGATGTTCTCTACATACTACTCTTACTGTTTTTCTACATACCTACTTTTCTTACATACTACTCTCTAGTGTCTCTCTACATACTACTCTCTACTGTTGTCTCTCTACATACTACTCTTACTAGTGTCTCTACATACTACTCTCTTCCTTTCTTCCATTCTACTCTCTATTCTACTGTTTTCTCTACTTCTACTGTTTTTTACATACATTCTACTGTTGTCTCTCTACATACTACTCTCTACTGATGTCTCTCTAAATACTACTCTGTTTGGATCGTATCCTGTTTCTAAAACGTGAGGATTTTTACCCGTTGGAAGATGCACGTCTGCAGTATTGCACGACGAGGACGACAATGGCGACAAAGGTGACAATAACCATAAAGACCACCATCAGCACGATGATCCCGAACAGAATATTAAAGTCTGAGTTGCCTGAAGAAGAGGAGAGAAAGATGAAGATCAGTAGGTTTGATTTCTCACAATATCACTCTGACAGGTGTGTTGGTACTGTACCTGGATCCTCAGAGAGTGGTCTGCCTGGAGTTGGGTAAAAACACAAGAAACATTGATTTGTGAATGAATGAGTCAGAGGGGGACCAGCAGGTCAAAAGTTACAACACATTCTCACTCACATCGGGTAAGATATGGACACACACACACACACACACATACACAGACTCACAGGCACACACACTCTCTCTCACACACACACACTCACACACACTAGCAGGTCAAAAGTTGTAACACATTCTCATTCCCGTTGCATAAAATATGGATGCTTGGTCAGGTGCTTTTGGCGATTGTTATTTACGCAAAAAGTCTCCTTTAGCGTCATATTTAGATGATGTATAAAAATATATAAAGATTAGTACCAACACGTTGCATACTTTTTAACTTTATATATTTTTTGCAACTTTTGAATTAGATAGATTTTATGAGATCACACGAGAACACACAAGATCACACGAGAACACACAAGATCACACGAGAACACACAGATGTGTTGTTACTGTACCTGGATCCTCAGTCAGTGGGCTGCTTGTAGTAGCTGGATGAAAATACAAGAAACATTTATTTGTGAATTATATATAAAATAAACATGGAAGGAAAAACTTATGTTTGACTGGATGTTTTTCTGTCTGTCTGTCTGTCTGTATGTGTGTGTGTGTGTGTGTGTGTGTGTGTCTCTGTGTGTGTCTCTGTGTGTGTGTGTGTCTCTCTGTGTGTGTGTGTGTGTCTCTGTGTGTGTGTCTGTGTGTGTGTGTGTGTGTGTGTGTGTGTGTGTGTGTGTGTGTGTGTGTGTGTCTACAGTTCTCCTACCATTTCCATAGCAGAGATCCTGACAGCTCTCCAGGGTCTTAAAGGTGTTCCTGTTGGACCCACAGCCCCCGACGAGCCTCTGACACCTGGACCTGGTGCTGTTGTAGAAGAACCTGGGACCGTCTGACTGGCAGCTGCTGTCCATCATCAAGTCCACACACCGTTCTGGAGGGAGAGACCACGTAAAAGACACAGGGGGCAGTTTTATACTGCTAATACTTTAACTCAGAGACATTTTATTCTACACTTGTATATACATGCACATTATTTTTCCTCCCTCTAAGTATATTTTTTTCAGTAGTTGTTCTGGCATTTTTATCTTCTTTATTTCTTGTGTCTCATGTATCTATCTATCTATACACTGTGTTACTGTGTGTGTATGTGTGTGTGTGTGTGTGTGCTTGCCTGTGTGTGCTTGCCTGTGTGTGTGCGTGCGTGTGTGTGTGTGTGTGTGCATGCCTGTGTGTCTGTGTGTACATGTGTGTGTCTGTGTGTGTGTCTCTGTGTGTGTGTGTGTATCTGTACAGTGTACAGTGTTTTTACTGTGTTACCTTTGACATCACCACAGAGACTTTCACACTCCTTCACGGTCCAAAAGATGTTCCCGTTGGACGCACTGCCTCTGAAGTGAAATCCCTCACAGCTCCCACTGGACACGTTGTAGAAGTAGAAGTTGACGGTGGTGTCTTTAGGCTTGCCTATGTTGTCGGTGTGGTGGCTGAAGCGAATGGGGGGGTAAGCCCCGTATTCCACGGGCCGGTAACAAACCACTGGGGGACAAAGATGGAGGAAATATAGTCATGTTTCATAGAGAGGCAAAGTCCCCTTCCAGTGGACAGATGTAGAAAATGTCACACATACACACACACACACACACACAGACACACACGCATGCATGGATACATGCACACACACACACACACACATACACACACACAGACACACACAAAACACACACAGAAAGCTGACAGTGTACAGTTTGTAATTAAAAGACTTAATAATATGTATATATACACAGTGTTTTTTTATTTGTATTATTATATATTATGTACGTTTCTTACCCGTATGGCAGAGAGTTGCACAGCTCTCCAGAGTCTTAAATGTGTTCCTGTTGGACCCACAGCCCCCGGCGAGCCTCTGACACCTGGAGCTGGTGCTGTTGTAGAAGAACCTGGGACCGTCTGACTGGCAGCTGCTGTCCTTCATCAAGTCCACACACCGTTCTGGAGGGACGGCACACATTAGACTTCTTGTTTGGCTGCGACAGGATTTAACATTACACTTTTTGCCCATTGCTTGCACACTAAAAACAAATGCTTAGACCAAAGCCTCCATACCTAAACTTCTTGTAGCATACCTTAAACACATAGTAACCATACCTTAAACACAGTGTAACTATACCGTAAACACATAGTAACCATACCTTAAACACAGTGTAACTATACCGTAAACACAGTGTAACTATACCTTAAACACAGTGTAACTATACCTTAAACACAGTGTAACCATACCTTAAACACAGTGTAACCATACCTTAAACACAGTGTAACTATACCTTAAACACAGTGTAACTATACCTTAAACACAGTGTAACCATACCTTAAACACAGTGTAACTATACCTAAACACAGTGTAACTATACCTTAAACACAGTGTAACTATACCTTAAACACAGTGTAACTATACCTTAAACACAGTGTAACCATATCTTAAACACAGTGTAACTATACCTTAAACACAGAGTAACTATACCTTAAACACAGAGTAACCATACCTTAAACACAGTGTAACTATACCTTAAACACAGTGTAACTATACCTTAAACACAGTGTAACTATACCTTAAACACAGTGTAACTATACCTTAAACACAGTGTAACTATACCTTACACAGTGTAACTATACCTTAAACACAGTGTAACTATACCTTAAACACAGTGTAACTATACCTTAAACACAGTGTAACCATACCTTAAACACAGTGTAACCGTACCTTAAACACAGTGTAACCGTACCTTAAACACAGTGTAACCATACCTTAAACACAGAGTAACTATACCTTAAACACAGTGTAACCGTACCTTAAACACAGAGTAACTATACCTTAAACACAGTGTAACCATACCTTAAACACAGTGTAACTATACCTTAAACACAGTGTAACCATACCTTAAACACAGTGTAACTATACCTTAAACACAGAGTAACCATACCTTAAACACAGTGTAACTATACATTAAACACAGTGTAACTATACCTTAAACACAGTGTAACTATACCTTAAACACAGAGTAACTATACCTTAAACACAGTGTAACTATACCTTAAACACAGTGTAACCATACCTTAAACACAGTGTAACCATACTTTAAACACAGTGTAACTATACCTTAAACACAGTGTAACTATACCTTAAACACAGAGTAACTATACCTTAAACACAGAGTAACTATACCTTAAACACAGTGTAACCATACCTTAAACACAGTGTAACTATACCTTAAACACAGTGTAACTATACCTTAAACACATTGTAACCGTACCTTAAACACAGTGTAACCGTACCTTAAACACAGTGTAACTGTACCTTAAACACAGTGTAACTATACCTTAAACACAGTGTAACCATACCTTAAACACAGTGTAACCATACCTTAAACACAGTGTAACTATACCTTAAACACAGTGTAACTATACCTTAAACACATAGTAACTATACCTTAAACACAGTGTAACTATACCTTAAACACAGTGTAACTATAACACAGTGTAACTATACCTTAAACACAGTGTAACTATACCTTAAACACAGTGTAACTATACCTTAAACACAGTGTAACCATACCTTAAACACAGTGTAACCATACCTTAAACACAGTGTAACTATACCTTAAACATAGTGTAACTATACCTTAAACACAGTGTAACTATACCTTAAACACAGTGTAACTATACCTTAAACACAGTGTAACTATACCTTACCTTAAACACAGTGTAACTATACCTTAAACACAGTGTAACTATACCTTAAACACAGTGTAACTATACCTTAAACACAGTGTAACTATACCTTAAACACAGAGTAACTATACCTTAAACACAGTGTAACTATACCTTAAACACAGAGTAACTATACCTTAAACACAGTGTAACTATACCTTAAACACAGTGTAACTATACCTTAAACACAGAGTAACTATACCTTAAACACAGAGTAACTATACCTTAAACACATTGTCAACTTTGCACTTTGTTTGCAATTCTTTAACACACTTACTGCGAAACACTACACACGTTTTCTTACATTAGACACTTTGTTCAAAAACAACATCTCCTGTTATCATTGGGAAAATACTGTTTACAGTTTTTTCCAACTGCTTACACACAAAATCTTTTCATGTCACACAATTTTTGAAACCTCTCACTCAAAGTGCAAAACTACCCAGCAAATCTCCAAAACCCTACCAGCTATTTCTCAGCCTTTCATTCAGTTTTCAATTACATAAAACACTGTTTTCAAAACATTACACACAATTCTCTACCTAAAACACAAAAATCTAACAGGAAGTGACTTGCTTTCCTTTTCTAAACACAACCAATCAAAATGCTGCACTTATTTACCAGGACACACACACACTCTTCACATGTGCAAACACATTATGTCATAACTAACTGAACACTAACCAATCGCTGCTTTAGTATAGGCCTATACAGAGGTCAAAGGTCAGATTACCTGTTTTGAACAATGGATGCCAACAATAGACAGAGAGCAAGGGGAGGAGGAGGGAGAGACAGGACGAAGAGGAGGAGGAGGAGGGAGAGTAGGAGGAGGAGGGGGGAAGAAGAGGAAGGAGAGCCATCTCTGATGAGATCAGGGCCACACTTATTCATCATGTGATCAACCACGGATTGACCAATGAGAGAAGCCCATCTTGAGTAGCTTTACAGTGGTGTCCATACTGCATGCAACTATCTGATGACTATTTCAGCATTACAAATCAATCAGACTTTGTTTTGCACAAAGTGCATCCAATTCCCCCCCACCCCGACACACAAGCACGCACAAACACGCACGCACATGCACACACACACACACACACACACACACACACACACACACACACACACACACAATAGCAATTTACAGTATCCAGTCTTTTTTTTTTTTTTTTTACTTTTGTTTTGTTGCTAAATTTGAGGATTTCTGATTCTATTTTTCTTTATTTCTGTAAGAATGTTTTTTTTTTTGTAAAAACTCTTGTTTGATTACTGCAGAAATTCTACTTTAGAGTTTTTCAGAAGACTGAGTCTGAGAAAATGACAATACTGTAAAAACAGTAACACAAAGAGAACACAGAGACACATAAACACACTTAAGTAAAAGTACAGATTTAAAAAATTAAAAGTAGATGTGATCTACTGTAAAGCCAATCTGTGAGGATCTTTAAGTTAACGTCTGGGTGAATCTAGGTGAGCAACATTAACCCTTTACCTCTAATCAAGGCGGTGTAACGATGACTTCACAGCAAAAACAACTGATAGAAGGCCAGAGGAACGTAACGCCATCTTACCGTCCTGAGCCAGACCGGTCCGGAGGAAGCCCAGCGCCAACGCCAACGCCACGATCAGCAGGAAGGACATGTTCAAACGCTTTGACTGCTGCGTGTTGTCTCAGGACAGTGAGAATAACTCCCGGGTGTGTGTGTGTGTGTGCGTGTGTGTGTCTGTGCGTGTGTGTGTGTGTGTGTGTGTGTGTGTGTGTGTGTGTGTTGTGTGTGTGTGTGTACTGAGATCACAATATTGTTGTCGTACCACAGAGGGAGTTGTTCTTTTCTTTATTAATAATCTCTAATTAAACTCTTCCTTGTTCCTGTAAAGGTCACCCAACCGGAATATCAACCAATCACATGACTTTAACAGTGGTGACACACAGAAACACACACACACACACACACACACACACACACACACACACACACACACACACACACACACACACAAACACACACAAACACACACACACACACACACACAGACACACACACAAAAACACACACACACACACACACATAAACACACACAAACACACACACACACACATAAACACACACAAACACACTCAGAAAAACACACACACGCACTCTCAGAGACACACAGACAGACACACACATACACACAGTCACACACAAACACACACACACACACACACAAATATACACACATACAGACACATACACACACGTAGACACATACATACACACACGCACGCACACACAGACACACACACAGTCGACCACTAGAAACCTAAATATATATATATATATATAATAATAGAATGATGCTGGAACAAACCACCTTTGTGGCTGTTTTTGGGGGGGGGGGGGGGTACCCACGCAAAAACGTAAATTACCAGAGAAGGAAACATTTATTTACAACTCGACAACAGGAAACTCCTCAGGTGACACAACGTTTGTCCTCTGAGCCGATGACATCAACAGAACAACGAGATCTTAATCAAATAATCAGGAGCCCTTCACAATAAAAGTCCTGTAGTTTAAATCAAAGAATCAGGAGCCCTTCACAATAAAAGTCCTGTAGTTTAAATCTAAGAATCAGGAGCCCTTCACAATAAAAGTCCTCTAGTTTACAGTTTTTTACGATTGCTAAACGACAGTGGGCCCAACTGGAGTCACATGTGCAAAACTCTAACTACAGTCTGCACAGCAGCAGTTCATGTGGACCAAACTCTAGTTTGTTTTTCATTGCTTGAACACAGTTTTCAAAACTCTACACACTTATCCCATGACTTTAACCACAACGTGCACAACACTGTAGATCTACAGCACTTTGTTCAGATGCTAACACACTGCTGTCAACACTGTTAACCACACATTCAAAACAGAATAGATTTCAGTCTGGTGCCTATCAAACACTGCTGATTGCAATTTTAGCTGAAAGCCTAAGCAGGTGTCTTGTTTTAGACTAGTTAGTGAACATATATGGTATTTATATAGTGAAAGATCAGAAAGACTTTTTTTTATATACAAACACCAAATAAGAATGAAACAATTATACACTGTACCGTTTCAGAGAAACAGGTAAGAGAGCAAAGAGACCAATATGTCCAGGTAAGATTTCTGAGGTTATGTACACAGCTATAAAAAAAAGTGAAAAACACAATATCTTTACAATATAAAACTGCGTTCTTACTGTTTTTCAGAAAGTAATGGAGGTGAAAGCAATAGAAACACCACATTCATTAGTATTTAGAGATGATGAAGACATCCAATGTGACAAAGAGAACTTGCCACATGATGTTGGAGAAAGGCAGGATTAGTCACACTATTCGTTGGTACTGTTTTTTTTCCCAGTAATTCCATAAATTACTAGAGATAAAATACTATATTGAAGCAAACTGCTGATTTTCATTCCTTCTTGTTTACCTTACGTAAAATTGGTGTATTATACAATCTATATCTTTTCCTTAAAGAAAGTAGTGTAAAGTCACTCAAGTTGTTCAAACTGTAAAGATGAAAAAGTTTGTAATTTCTGTATTGGTGTTTGACGCTAGTGTTTTTACCCTCAGTGTGTTCTGAGTGACAGTGTGTGTGTGTGTGTGTGTGTGTGTGTGTGTGTGTGTGTGTGTGTGTGTGTGTGTGTGTGTGTTATCTCAGTGAGGATTGTGCGTAGTGTTTGGCTGCACTGAGCCTGTTTTGAGACGTGTGTTAAGAGTTGTGTTGCTGTGAATGAGTTCTGCAGGTGATGTGAACTGTTTAGCTCAGGTGACTGTAGGTAGTGCAGACTGTAGTTTGAGTTTTGCACATGTGACTCCAGTTGTGCCCGCTGTCGTTTAGCAATCGAAAAAAACTGTAAATCAAAGAATCAGGAGCCCTTCACAATAAACGTCCTCTAGTTTAAATCAAAGAATCAGGAACCCTTCACAATAAAAGTCCTGTAGTATAAATCACAGAATCAGGAGCCCTTCACAATAAAAGTCCTCTAGTTTAAATCAAACCAGGAACCCTTCACAATAAAAGTCCTGTAGTTTAAAGCAAAGAATCAGGAGCCCTTCACAATAAAAGTCCTGTAGTTTACAGTTTTCCCAAATCTTCACACACAAAAATGCTAAATGCCTCACATCTCCTTCTAATGAAACAATGCATTCAAAATGCCATAAACAAATCTCAAAATGAAGCATTTGCATCAAATGGCAAACACTTTTTTCATAATAGTAACTTTTTGGATATACCATTTACACACTGTTGTTCTAAATCTAAAGCTCTTTTGTCTTTCATATGCTTATATCTACATTTACAATGTTCTCGAGTGACAGTAATCTGCTGAGAGGGGTTGAAAAGTGCACTGTAAACAACAATGTAATGTCCTCCCTCCTCCTCCTCCTCCCTCCACCTCCTCCTCCTCCTCCTCCTCCTCCTCCTCCTCGTTGTTGTCCCCTGTCTCTCCCTCCTACTCCCCTTGCTCTCTGTCTATTGTTGGCATCCATTGTTCCAAACAGGTAATCTGACCTTTGACCTCTGTATAGGCCTATACTAAAGCAGTGATTGGTTAGTGTTCAGTTAAGCATAATAGGCTCGAAATGACTGCTCCTCGCCTGTAGAGTGGACGAGAGCAGGCGGCAGCAGTCGGGGGGTGGTGACAAAAGTCCGCTCTCAAGTCGGACATTTTTCCAGCTGTTTCCAGCAGCCTTCAGGATGAACAGGAAATCACAGAAACACTGTGGTCCGATTCTGATTTAATAAAATGTTATCAGACCCATATATCAGCTCCTACACAGTCTCCAGTTGTTTTTATTATGACTGAGTAGCTGTCAGAATGCTCTACATGTGATCTGTTGCTGATTTTAATCACCAACAGACTGTAGATGATCTGTAATCTGAACAGATTTAGTCTCTCTGACTTCTAAACGTAACTATCAGCCTCACAACATGTGTTCTGTACAGAATAAGCCTTTAAATCAGACAAATCACAGCTAAAATCCCTCCGATTCAAAATCAATAAAAAGTTTATATAAAACGTCATCATGTTGAGTCGATTCTGAACCAATCAGTTGTTAGATCAGCTGAGAGGCCGGCGTTTCCCAGCATGCCCCTGGGTCCACCTGGGTCTTGCAGTCGGTGGAGAGCAACTGCGGCGCCTGGCTCTAAAAACTGGTCTCGTGAGGTTATCGTTGCCCACGTGTGAATGACATCAGAGCAAGTCGGATCAAGTCCGACATAAATCTAACCGGCATGCATTGGGCGCCGATCGCCGGTGATCGATTCTGCGCAGATCTGGCTCATCTCCAACGAGCCTAATGTGTTTGCACATGTGAGGAGTGTGTGTGTGTGTGTGTGCCCTGGTAAATAAGTGCAGCATTTTGATTGGTTGTGTTTAGAAAAGGCAAGTAAGTCACTTTCTGTTAGAATTTTGTATTTTAGGTAGAGAATTGTGTGTAATGTTTTATTGTTTTAATGTTGGAGTGTTTTATGCAATTGAAAACTGAGTGAAAGGCTGAGAAATAGCTGGTATGGTTTTGGAGACTTGGTGTGTAGTTTTGCACTTTGAGTGAGAGGTTTCAAAAATCGTGTCACATGAAAAGATTTTGTTTGTAAGCAGTTGGAAAATCCTGTAAATCAAAGCATCAGGAGCCCTTCACAATAAAAGTCCTTTAGTTTAAATCAAAGCATCTAGAGCACTTCACAATAAAAGTCCTTTAGTTTAAATCAAAGCATCTGGAGCACTTCACAATAAAAGTCCTTTAGTTTAAATCAAAGCATCTAGAGCACTTCACAATAAAAGTCCATTTTTTTAATAAAAAAAAGGGGGAAAAAATATATTTTTAATAAAAAAAAAAAAAGGAGGGATTAAAAAAAAAATTTTTTTTTTAAAAAAAAGAAGAAGCATATCAAAGCATATACTGAGAGGTTTATGCCTCGACACAGAGGTCCAGGGTTCGAATCCGACCTGTGACAATATCCTGCATGTCTTCCCCCCCCCCTCTCTCTCTCTCTCTCACCTAAGCTTTCCTATCAAAATAAAGGCGGCGATGTGTGGATGATTCCACACATTGTGCTTCAAAATGAATTTTCCTGATCTTTACCCAAAATACAGAATATCATTTAATTGATTCAGAAACAAACATATGCGATGGCGTCTCCCTCCACGGACGCCGACTTCAACCGCTCACGGATCAGAAACCACCAGGCGGAATCTGGAGACAAACAAACAAAAGACAACATTATGCAGATTAATTTACTGCAACTTTCAAGTCAATTTATTTTATACAGCCCAAAAAACACAAATCCCAAATGTTCTTCGAGGAGCTTTACACTCTGCACAACATCCCCTCAACATGTCTTTACCAGGGTAGGAATGTAACTAAGTACATTTACTCAAGTACTGTACTTAAGTTTAAATGTTGAGGTATTTGTACTTTACTTGAGTCTTTTCTTTTCACTTCTACTCTGCTACATTTCAGAGAGAAATATCTTGCACACACACACAGAGACACACACAGACACACACACACACACAGAGACACACACACACACACACACAGAGACACACACACACACACACACACAGAGACACACAGACACAGACAGACACACACTCACACACACAGACAGACACTCACACACACAGACAGACACAGACAGAAAGACACACACACACACAGAAACAGACACAGACAGAAAGACACACACACACACAGAAACAGACACAGACAGAAAGACACACACACACACAGAAACAGACACAGACACAGAGACACAAACAGACACACACACACACACACACACACACAGAGAGACACAAAGACACAGACATACACACACACAGACACTCACACACACACACACACAGACAGACACAGACAGAAAGACACACACACACACAGAAACAGACACAGACGCAGACACACACACACACAGAAAAAGACAGACACACACACAGACACACACACAGCGCTACGATTCTCTAAATCCACCATGCAGGAGATAACTTTAAGCTAACTAAAATAGTACATATACTCCAGTACTTGTACTTCAGTCCAAATGTTGAGGTATTTGTACTTTACTTGAGTCTTATCCTTTCATTCCACTTTCTACTTCTACTCCGTTACATTCATCTGACAGCTTTAGTTACTAGTTACTTTACACGTTTGGATAATTTCTTGTATCTAAAACGTGAGGACTTTTACCCGTTGGAAGATGCATGTCTGCAGTATTGCACGAGGAGGACGACAATGGCGACAATAACCAAAAAGACCACCATCAGCACGATGATCCCGGATAGAATTTTGTTCTTGCCTGAAGAAGAGGAGAGAAAGATGAAGATCAGGATGTTTGACTTCTCACGGTATCACTGTCACAGGTGTGTTGGTACTGTACCTGGATCCTCAGAGAGTGGTCTACCTGGAGTTGGATAAAAACACAAGAAAGAGGACGGTATTTATTTTGTAATGTTCAACGTCTTTTAAATGTACTTTACAGCCCTTCACCTAATGTTGTACCAGAAATTGTGGTTTCACAAGACACGGAAAAAGCATTTGACCGCGTGGAATGGGATTATCTTTTCTTTGCTTTGAAACTATTTGGTTTTGGTAAAACATTTAGCCAGTGGATCCGACTTCTTTATTTCTCCCCACAAGCATCGGTGGTCACAAACTAGCTGCGCTCACAAAGTTTTCCCTTATCTAGAGGTACTAGACAAGGTTGCCCACTTAGTCCACTTTTATTTACATTAGCAATAGAACCATTATCCCTTGCACTAAAATCTACACCCTCAATACAGGCTATTCCCAGATGGGGAGAGGAAAATAAACTATCCCTTTATACGGATGATATGTTGCTTTACATATCAGACCAACTGTTCAATGTTCAAAAGGTATCAATGAAATACTTTCACTGCTGCGCACTTTTGGGCAGATTTCTGGCTACAAACTTAATTTATCAAAAAGCGAATTTTTACTTGTAAACAAATCAGCGATGAAAATCCTAGATCATGCTCTACCATTTCATATATCAAGGTCAGGTTTTAAATATGTGTGTGTGTGTGTGTGTGTGTGTGTGTGTGTGTGTGTGTGTGTGTGTGTGTGTGTGTCTCTGTGTGTCTGTGTGTGTGTCTGTGTGTGTGTGTGTGTGTGTCTACATTTCTGTTACCATTTCCATAGCAGAGAGCCTCACAGCTCTCCAGAGTACCAAACGTTTTGTTGTTGGACCTGCAGTCTCCGAAGAGCTGCTCACACCTGGAGCTGGTTCTGTTGTAGAAGAATCTGGGACTCTCTGACTGGCAGCTGCTGTACTTCATGAAGTCCAAACATCGATCTGGAGGGAGATACCAGATTTGTAATATGTATATATGTGAACTTTGCTCCTTAATTAAAAAACGGAAATTATGTGTCTAGCTACAGTTAAAATACAGAACATTTTCTGTTATTATATAAAACTCTACATATATACAAAGCTGCTCAGTTAGTTTACTAACGTAGTAAACGTTAGTAAAGTAAAAAATACTTCAGAAATGTCAAAGGACAATTTTTTGCCTTTCTCAAACACAGGGTACATTTCTATACTCTTAATATACTAGACTTAGATCTATCTATCTATCTATGAAAGACAAAAACTGTATTTCTGAATTGTGCAAAGTGAATATAGAGCAGTTGGAAAAATTTTTGTTGTCCATCAATAATGAAAAACCACCTGGTATTGACAACTTGGATGGAAAGCTACTGAGGATGGTTGCTGACCAAATTTCCACTCCTATATGGCACATTTTTAATTTAAGCCTTGTAAGTAATGTTTTTCCTCAAATTTGGAAAGAAGCTAAAGTTATTCCTTTACCCAAGCTAGGACTGGCTTCACCGGCACTAACAGCCGACCTATTAGTTTGTTGCCTGTTCTTAGCAAACTATTGGAAAAAAATTATATTTGACCAGATACAGTGGTTATTCTCTGTTAACAGTTTGACAAGCGAGCATCAGCACGCTTATAGGGTAGGTCCCTCAACATGCACTGCACTTACACAAATGATGGATGATTGGTTAAAGGAAATTGATCAGAGGAATATTGTGGGAGCAGTACTGTTAGACTTCAGTGCTGACTTTGATGTCATTGATCACAAATTATTATTGGATATTATGGTTTTGCTCCATCTGCTTTATCATGGATAGAAAATGATGTATCCTACAGAACACAGGGTTTTCTTTAATGGAAGCTTTTTGACACAAAACATTTAGAGTGTGGAATTACACAAGGAAGTTTGCTCGGCCCTTAATTATTTTTTATTTACAATCTTCCTCTTACCTTTAAAAAAGCTCACGTGTCCATGTATGCAGATGATACAACAATATACATGTGTGCACCTACTATTAATGAAATATCTGCAAAACTTTTCTTTCAAATTTCTTTATTAGGATAAAACCCCTTGAGATGTATCATCTCGTTTTCGAGGGGGTCCCAACATATAACACAATAATTACATAACAACAGAGAAGTATAAAATCGAAACAAAAAACAAACAACACATCCTGCATATGTTCATCAATACATTACAACCACCAAAAGGCCAAAATGGCCAATAAAAAGTAAAGAAGTAAAGAAGTAAACAGTAGAGTAGTAGTGAATTTCTAACTACAGTCAAATATAAACATTATGTATGGACAGTAGATATAAGGATTGCATGCATCTTTAATAACAGAGGCAGTTTATCTTAAAGTGAGCAGACAGGGCATGTTTAAACAAACCAAGTAAAGAAATTGATCTTATTTCCAGAGATAGATTATTCCAATCTGCTGAAGCCTTAAACTTAAAAGCTCTAGGACTACAGTTGAAAATTAGCCAACTGGCTAACACTGGCGCATTTACAGAAATGTTGATTAATGTGCATTGTCCTAATATAAATAAACATATCTTCTTCTTCTTCTTCTCTTTTGCCAATTGTTTTTTTAACTCTCGGGACAGAGAAGTAAAGTTGAGTAGAGTGCCAAACTTCATAGTTTGATGTATAAGGTACACAATACTGTTTTAAATAAGAGGATAATTGAAATAAATACATTTAAATATAAGTTGAAGCCAGTGCGTGTGTCTTCTACTACTTAAAGATGACCAATTAAGTGCATTATACATTATACAGTGATGAGTGAGATAAGGAGTGAGTGGAACAAGGTCTGAGTTAAATGCATTTTGATATACATATACATATAGTCAATAATTGGAAGTATAAGTTGAGAGGCAAGTTTTATACAAACACTGTACGTAAAGCAATTCCGAGCTCGATATAAAACATTGATTCCAAAGTTCACTTTACGTAACACTTGCTTGATATGTAACTTGAATGAGAGTTCAGTATCAAGCCATACACCAAGATATTTAATCTTATCAATTTTATGCAGAGAAGAGCCATCATTACAGGTTATCACACAGGAACCAGGTTTTGATTTGAGTTTTTGTCTGGTACCAAAGATAATATAATAGGACTTTGTTTTGTTAAGCAGTAATTTATTATGTAAAAGCCAATCTTGAAGGATGAATGAAACCACAAAGTCCCAAGCATCTTGTACATCAAGTATTAATTGGTATCTGTCCCAATTAATAGCAATCAAATCATTAATAAATACATCTAAATTTAATTTCCTATGTTGTCTAATTTTGATAAGTCTTGGTGGCAATTTAGGTAGTTTGATTTTCCATATGCAGTAGACAATTGAGTGATCACTAAAGCAGTCAGACATAACTGACCTTATGATTCTGTTCTATTAAGACTATGTTTTTCTTTGTTAGAAGACTTATCTAACCAATTTATATTAAAATCACCCAGTATTATAAATTCATTTCTACAGGAAATGGAATAATAGTAGCGGTCAGGCAATTAAAGGACTCTACAGGTGAAGAGGGTGGCCTATAGATACTACCAATAGATAAACATTTATTTGCATGAAAGATTACCTTAACAAAAACTCATTCAAAATGTAGAGGCTCAATTGTGGGTATAATTAACTCAGAAACGAGATCAG
>NC_053113.1:5486813-5529313 GCF_010015445.1 Perca fluviatilis
GCCAGTTCCTGTGGCCCCTTTTCCTATAGAAGTATCCCCCAAAAGTAGAGTAAAGTTCATCACTTCTAGCTACATATAGTTCAGATATGGCCTAAATACAAATTATAGAATGATCAGATAAAATAGGATGACAATACACCTCACTTTACAATAGTAACACTGTGTTCTTACTGTTTTTCAGAAAGTAATGGAGGTGAAAGCAATAGAAACACCACATTCATTAGTATTTAGAGATGATGAAGACATCCGATGTGATGAAGAGAACTTGCCACATGATGCTGGAGAGAGGCAGGATTAGTCACACTATTCTCTGGTACTGTTACGTATGTACCTTTGTACAAAATACTTTATTGAAGAAAACTGCTGATTTTCATTCCTTCTTGATTACATTATGTAAAAATTGGTATATTATACAATCTATATATTTTCCTTAAATAAACTGTTGAGTAGTGTCAAGTCACTCAAATTGTTCAAACTGTAAAGATGAGAAAGTTTGTAATTTCTGTATTGGTGTTTGATTCTAGTGTTTTTACCCTCAGTGTGTTCTGAGTGACAGTGTGTGTGTGTGTGTGTGTGTGTGTGTGTGTGTGTGTGTGTGTGTGTGTGTGTGTGTGTGTGTGTGTGTGTGTGTGTGTGTGTGTGTTATCTCAGTGAGGATTGTGCATAGTGTTTAGCTGCACTGAGCCTGTTTTGAGACGTGTGTTAAGAGTTGTGTTGCTGTGAATGAATTCTGCAGGTGATGTGGACTGTTTAGCTCAGGTGACTGTAGGTAGTGCAGACTGTAGTTTGAGTTTTGCACATGTAGCTATGTCACTCCAGTTGTGCCCCCTGTCGTTTAGCAATCGGAAAAAACTGTAAATCAAAGAATCTGGAGTCCTTCACAATAAAAGTCCTGTAGTTTAAATCAAAGAATCAGGAGCCCTTCACAATAAATGTCCTTTCGTATAAATCAAAGAATCAGGAGCCCTTCACAATAAAAGTCCTTTCATATAACTCAAAGAATCAGGAGCCCTTCACAATAAAAGTCCTTTCGTATAAATCAAAGAACCAGGAACCCTTCACAGGCCTGGTGCCCGATTTCTGGCGTATGACTATTAAAAAGTAAATAAATTAAAAAGTCCACATGGGATTTGTTTTTGATGCGCTGGATTTAGCCAATCATCGAACTTCCACCTACCAATGAGACAAGTTCTAACCAATCAGATGCAAATTAGGGCGGGTCTTTGCCGAAAAGCGAGAGTGCAGTGTGGTCTCCGTGGTAACGCGGCTAAAAAAAATGGAGGCAAAGTTTATCAAACTTGGAGGATGTAGATAGAGCTTTAGTTGAGAAAGGAGTTAAAACAAATGGCGCTGGGCATGAATAGAGGACAAGAGGAGAAGGGTGGAGACGGGAAGACTTTTAGCTCTCGGTGTCTCAAACTGAGGGAGCCGGGGGCTTCTGCAGCGCATGTTTTGGACGGCAGCAGCGGTAAGACAGGGCTGGCTAGTCATTAGATGCTTGTAGTCACAAAGCTTTGGGCCGTGCACTCTGTCATACGAGTACGTTACCGGCAACGACCGCTACTGCTGCGACTGTTCCTTTACTGACCGACCGTGTTTGTGATACAAACAATACGTGACGGTGTGTGCACGTTCATTAACGATGGCCACTGTGTAAAAGCTATCTGAAGCCCAAACTGCCTTAACAAAGCTGTCTGTTTGGAATCAGCATGGCAGGTATTTAAACATCACGGTCCCAGAGTTTAGACGTCTAGCTATATGAAAAGATAAACAATGCCACGTTTTTAATAAATGTACATGACAACTAATATAGACATGGACAAAATCATGAATGTACTAATTCGCTTTTTTGATGATGACCTGGCCAAAGTAACAACACAACATCTAGAAAGTTTAGTTTTCACAATGATTCATTGTAGGATTGTGATATTATTGCAATATGTAAATCTACATTGACTCTTAATTTAACATATGGTTGGAAGAAGTAAAAATGTATCCAAAACTTTTTACTTCTTAAGACTTATGACTTTTATTATTGTGTAAAGTAAGAAGGACTTTAACTGTTTTGCCAGTCAAATTAACTTTAATGAGTGCATATTGAAACCCCCCCATTCAAAAAAAGTTTCAGGCTCAGGATTTTTTTTCACTTTAAACCCTGCCTTCACAATAAAAGTCCCGTAGTTTAAATCAAAGCATCTGGAACCCTTCACAATAAAAGTCCTGTAGTTTAAATCAAAGAATCTGGAGCCCTTCACAATAAAAGTCCATTAGTTTAACCATCCTGTTGTCCTCGGGTCAAGTTTCTTTATCAGATATTTGAGTTTTCTTTTCACCAAATTGTCAAAAGAAATAACGTGGATGGCTCCCTACAACACTCTTTCACAACTTAAATTAATAATCAGTCCACTACTTTCATTGGATTTGGGTGTTTTATTCAATTTTATAGCATTTGAAAAAAGAAAATGTTAAAATAATTTTGAAAAAAATCAACAAAAATATAAAAACAAATTGGAAACAAATCAAGAAAAAATTTAAAAAATCAACATAAACATCCAGAAGAAATCGACAAAAAGAATCAACCAAAAACGTCAAAACAAAAAAACTTTATCAAAAAAGTGACAAAAATGTCGGAAAAAGCTTTTAACACGCAGAAAAAAAATCTACAAAAAAAAAAGTTTTGTTTAAAATGTTGACCCAGAAAAACAAAAAGTTGCCGGGAAGACAGCGCAAGGGTTAATCACAACATCAGCGCCCTTCACAATAAAAGTCTTGTAGTTTAAATCAAAGCATCTGAGAGCCCTTCACAATAAAAGTCCTGTAGTTTAAATCAAAGCATCTGGAAGCCTTTCACAATAAAAGTCCTTTAGTTTAAATCAAAGCCTCTGGGAGCCCTTCACAATAAAAGTCCTGTAGTTTAACCCTTGTGTTGTCTTCCGGTCAAATTAGACCCATTTTTCAAAATGTCTATATCAAAAATATGTGTTTCTGTGGCCGGGTTGGATCAGTGGGTAGAGCAGGTGCACATATACTGAGAGGTTTATGCCTCGACGCAGAGGTCGAGGGTTCGAGTCTGACCTGTGACAATTTCCTGCATGTCTTCCCCCCCTCTCTCTCTCTCCTTTCTCACCTAAGTTGTCCTATCAAAATAAATGCGGAAAAGTCCAAAAAATATTCTTAAAAAAAAAGAATATATGGGTTTCTTTTTAAGTACTAATTTGGATGATTCCACACATCGTGCTTCACAAGTACAATAAACGATTTTGTCTCTAGTTTCATTGACTTTTGGGTTTTTTAGTTCTTTTAAATTAGCATTTTAAATTTGACTTGACTTGAACGTTGACATTAACCTTTCTGTAATCTTTCCTTTAATATGAGTCTAAATCATTCATAATTTCTGCTTTTTTAACTCAAGAATTAGGTATTATTTCCTAAAAATGAGGTTTATTGACCATGAATTCCTCAAAATAAGTGTAAAAGTAGTAATAAGTTGGTGTTAGTGGTGTTTATACATACAATATTATTTTATTACATTTATATAGCGCTTTATCATAGACACTCAAAGCAATAGTAGTGAAAGGATGCATTAAACGTGAAAAAAGAGTGAAAAACATTGAAAAAAGAGCCCAAAACTTTGAAAAAACAGCCAAAAATGTCGATAAAAGAGACGAAAACATTGAAAAAGTGCTGATTGGACACAACACAGGGGTGTAAAACACCAACGTGACATGTTGCATTCAGAGACAACAGGTTTGGGGGGTTTCTCGGCCCCTGAATGAGATCGTGTGGTGACGTCAGGCGGGTCTAGACGTAAGCTTTGGCGATGTCGCTGTCCGAGGCCGGCGCCGCTCGGTAGATCTTCTGACCCTGGCTGGTCGTGGAGAGGTGGTAGGAGAACTGGCTGCAGGAGACAATGGGACACACACACACACATCTGATCATCACTGTTTATAACACACACACACACACACACAGACACACACACAACAGACACACACACACACACACACAAACAGACACACACACACATCTGATCATCACTGTTTATAACACACACACACACACACACACACAAACAGACACACACACACACACACAAACAGACACACACACACAAACAGACACACACACACACACACACAGACACATATCACACACATCTGATAGTCAGTCTTTATAACACATACACACACACACACACAAATACACACATCTGATAATCACTGTTTATAACACAGACACACACATACACACAGACACACACACAGACACACACACAGACATACACACACATACACACACTCACATCTGATAGTCAGTCACACACACAGACATACACACACACATACACATACACACACACACTCACACACAGACACACAAACACATATCAGATAATCACTGTTTATAACACACACACACACAGACACACAAACACTCACACACAAACACACAAACACACACATCTGATAATCACTGTTTATAACAAACACAGACACACAAACACACACACACATCTGATAATCACTGTTTATAACCAACACACACACACACACAAACAGACACACACATCTGATAATCACTGTTTATAACACACACACACAGACACACACACACACACACAGACACACAAACACACACACACAGACATACACACAAAAATACACACACACACATACACACTTCTGATAATCACTGTTTTAAAGGCTAATTATGTGTGTGTATGTGTGTGTGTGTGTGTGTGTGTGTGTGTGTGTGTGTGTGTGTGTGTGTGTGTGTGTGTTTTGCGCTACGTACCGTGCGGGGGGGGCAGTCTTCCTGCAGGAGCAGCAGAGCATGGATCCTCCCAGGATGGCCAGACAGGAGGCCGCCCAGCCCAGATACAGACCAGTACCCAGCTCAAACCTGCAGATACACACACACAGATACACACACACACACACACACACACAGACACACACACACACACACACACACAAACACACACACACAGACACACACACACACCAGCGTCAAAATAACTTTTGAACATACTCTCTACAGACCCTCTACAACATAGGTCACTAACTGACTTTGATGAGTTGACTGTTGATCAGACCCCAGATGAGACAAGAACATTAGCGAACGCTGCGGTGACTGTCCCTCTGCCTCTAACGTCCGGCTGCTAGAGGAGCTGTAGACACGCTGTATTAACGTTACTGTTTAAAACGCTTTCCAGGTTAGTGGGGATGCATAGTCTACCGCTCCAAACCAACATTAAAACCGTAGTAATCTTCACCCAGCGTTTATTTTGTTGCTAAACTGTGTGTAAAATGAGTGGTGACGTTAAATCTGTGTGATGTTTATGTTTTCAGGTAACGTTACTGTTGACATTCAAACAGGCCTGCGTGTGTGTTTTGAGAAATATCTTTATACTGCAAAACATTTATTATATTAGGTTGGATATTAGATGTAAAAAGAAGGAAATGGTTCTAACATTGTAGGCTACTTTAGATGTGTGTGAATTTCCCACACGAGGAGTAATTTAGTTCTATTTTATAGTGATCCATTATCTGTTCAAAAAATGTTCTATGTTCTGTGCAAAATGTTCTATTAAAGAAAAGACAGAAAATAAATATTTGTGTGTAAAGTGAATGGAAAAAATGAAATCGGGATCGGCTAAAATCGGTATCAGCTGGCCTAACTCAAAGAGTCAATTGATTTCACCTACCAATATAAGAGGAACGCAGCTCTAACTAACACAGAGTTGAAAGTAATCGGGCCTGGTGCCGGATTTCTGGCATATGAATATTTTAGAAAAATAAATAAATTAAAAAGTCCACATGGGATTTGTTTTGATGCACTGGATTTAATCATCGAACTTCCACCTACCAATGAAACGAGTTCTAGCCAATCAAATGCAAAGTAGGGCGGGTCTTTGCCGAAAAGCGAGAGTGCGGTGTGGTCTCCGTGGTAACGCGGCTAAAAAAAATGGATGCAAAGTTTATCAAACCTGGAGCATGTAGATACAGGCAGCTTTAGTTGAGAAAGGAGTTAAAACAAATGGCGCTGGACATGAATAGAGGACAAGAGGAAAAGGATGGATATATATATGTAATATTTAAAATTTTCTTCCGGGGGAGCATGCCCCCGGACCCCCCTACAGGGGTAACATCCTTCTCACCTTTCTCACCCCTGACCCGTTTTCATGCCTGACTTATTTAAACATAATGGCTTTGTCCAAGAGTTTATGAAAGGCTAAACAATGCAAAGTTGTGATTGTGATGTGTAATGTAAGGACTTTACCCCTTCCAAAAAGTTTCAGGCTCAGGATTTTTTTTCACTTTAAGCCTTGTATTTTGAAATGCAGCCCTAGTTTTATTTAGTTAATGAGAGAACAATATACATATATACAGTCATACATATATGTTCAGTTCTATGTTACGTGACAATAAATATTGTCAACAAGTTTTTGAATTGTACTGAATTAATTTGATGGTTAGTTATTGATTACATTCAGATGTTGATACAACTACTAGGCTACTTAAATATATATAACATTAAATTGTTAGACATTATGATCTTCCGGACCTTTGCTTCAAAACATTTTCTCTAACTGGACCTTTTTAAAATTTAGTTGAATACCCCTGCTCTACAGACTCTCTACAGACTCTCTACAGACCCTCTACAGACCTCCTCTACAGACCCTCTACAGACCTCCTCTACAGACTCAGACTCTCTACAGACCCTCTACAGACCTCTTCTACAGACCTCCTCTAGAGACTCAGACCCTCTACAGACCCTCTACAGACTCTCTACAGACCTCCTCTACAGAGTCAGACTCTCTACAGACCCTCTACAGACCTCCTCTACAGACTCAGACTCTCTACAGACCCTCTACAGAACTCCTCTACAAACCTCCTCTACAGACCCTCTACAGACCCTCTACAGACCTCCTCTACAGACTCTCTACAGACCTCCTCTACAGAGTCTCTACAGACCCTCTACAGACCCTCTACAGACCTCCTCTACAGACCCTCTACAGACCTCCTCTACAGAGTCTCTACAGACCTCCTCTACAGACCCTCTACAGACCTCCTCTACAGAGTCTCTACAGACCTCCTCTACAGAGTCTCTACAGACCTCCTCTACAGAGTCTCTACAGACCTCCTCTACAGAGTCTCTACAGACCCTCTACAGACCTCCTCTACAGAGTCTCTACAGACCTCCTCTACAGAGTCTCTACAGACCTCCTCTACAGAGTCTCTACAGACCTCCTCTACAGACCCTCTACAGACCTCCTCTACAGAGTCTCTACAGACCTCCTCTACAGAGTCTCTACAGACCTCCTCTACAGAGTCTCTACAGACCTCCTCTACAGACCCTCTACAGACCTCCTCTACAGAGTCTCTACAGACCTCCTCTACAGACCCTCTACAGACCTCCTCTACAGACCCTCTACAGACCTCCTCTACAGACTCTCTACAGACCTCCTCTACAGACCCTCTACAGACCTCCTCTACAGAGTCTCTACAGACCTCCTCTACAGAGTCTCTACAGACCTCCTCTACAGACCCTCTACAGACCTCCTCTACACACCCTCTACACACCTCCTCTACAGACTCTCTACAGACCTCCTCTACAGACCCTCTACAGACCTCCTCTACAGACTCTCTACAGACCTCCTCTACAAACTCTCTACAGACCTCCTCTACAGACCTCCTCTACAGAGTCTCTACAGACCTCCTCTATAGACCCTCTACAGACCTCCTCTACAGACCCTCTACAGAGTCTCTACAGACCTCCTCTACAGAGTCTCTACAGACCTCCTCTACAGACTCTCTACAGACCCTCTACAGACTCTCTACAGACCTCCTCTACAGACTCTCTACAGACCCTCTACAGAGTCTCTACAGACCTCCTCTACAGACCCTCTACAGACCTCCTCTACAGACCCTCTACAGACCTCCTCTACAGAGTCTCTACAGACCTCCTCTACAGACCCTCTACAGACCTCCTCTACAGAGTCTCTACAGACCTCCTCTACAGAGTCTCTACAGACCTCCTCTACAGAGTCTCTACAGACCTCCTCTACAGAGTCTCTACAGACCCTCTACAGACCTCCTCTACAGAGTCTCTACAGACCTCCTCTACAGAGTCTCTACAGACCTCCTCTACAGAGTCTCTACAGACCTCCTCTACAGACCCTCTACAGACCTCCTCTACAGAGTCTCTACAGACCTCCTCTACAGAGTCTCTACAGACCTCCTCTACAGAGTCTCTACAGACCTCCTCTACAGACCCTCTACAGACCTCCTCTACAGAGTCTCTACAGACCTCCTCTACAGACCCTCTACAGACCTCCTCTACAGACCCTCTACAGACCTCCTCTACAGACTCTCTACAGACCTCCTCTACAGACCCTCTACAGACCTCCTCTACAGAGTCTCTACAGACCTCCTCTACAGAGTCTCTACAGACCTCCTCTACAGACCCTCTACAGACCTCCTCTACAGACCCTCTACAGACCTCCTCTACAGACTCTCTACAGACCTCCTCTACAGACCCTCTACAGACCTCCTCTACAGACTCTCTACAGACCTCCTCTACCAACTCTACAGACCTCCTCCTCTCTACAAGACCTCCTCTATAGACCCTCTACAGACCTCCCTACAACCTCTACAGACTCTCTACAGACCTCCTCTACAGACTCTCTACAGACCTCCTCTACAGACTCTCTACAGACCCTCTACAGACTCTCTACAGACCTCCTCTACAGACTCTCTACAGACCCTCTACAGAGTCTCTACAGACCTCCTCTACAGACTCTCTACAGACCTCCTCTACAGAGTCTCTACAGACCTCCTCTACAGACTCTCTACAGACCTCCTCTACAGAGTCTCTACAGACCCTCTCTACAGAGTCTCTACAGACCTCCTCTACAGATATACTGACCTGACTCCGCCGTACAAGCGGTCGTAGAATTCGTGGATGACTCTGCCGGCGTACCAGGACACGGCCGTCAGAGTGGAGACACCTGAGGACGAGACAGGCGTTAACACACAAACACACAAACACATACACACAAACACACAAACACACAAACACATAAACACACAAACACACAAACACATAAACACACAAACACATACACACAAACACACAAACACATTAAAACACACAAACACACAAACACACAAACACATAAACACACAAACACACAAACACACAAACACATAAACACACAAACACATACACACACACACACAAACACATTAAAACACACAAACACACAACCCCCTATCTTTCACCGGGTGCGTCTGCGTTCGTATGTGTGTGTGTGTGTGTGTATGTGTGTGTGTATGTGTGTGTGTGTGTGTGTGTGTGTGTGTGTGTGTCTGTGTGTATTCGTGTATAAGTGTGTGTATGTTTGTGTGTGTGTATGTTAGGGATGGGCGATATGGCCTAAAATCCATATTGCGATATACATTCCAGCCTCTTGCGATAACGATATATATCGCGATATATAAATTATAATGGAAACATTTCAGACCAGGTTACATAGACCCTAAGGAAAACCAAACTGCTAAATGTATTTTTTTTTTAAAAGAGAAAGAAACATAGTATGTAGTTTTGAGAACATTTATTGTTGAAAACTGTAATTATACAACATAATGTTGCAGATAAATAAAATTCAAGTACACTAGTTGCAGAGACTTTGACAAAGAAAAAGCTTAAAGTATTGGGTGTCTTCTCTTTAGTGAAAACCATTCTAAAAGGCCACTACACTTAGTTAGTTTAATACACTTAGTAAGTTTAAGTCCTTGGTTCTTAAATGCCACCCACGATGCAGAGAACAGGACAAACTGGTGTCTGTTTAGTTAAGGAACAGACACTGGACTGGAAATACTTTCAGTATTAGGCAAAGATGCACAGATACTTTAAATAAAAACATATTTCAGACAAGGTTTCTTACCTGCAGCCTAATGTAACGCATTTGAGCACACACACAAACACACACACACACACACACACACACACACACACGGGAGAGTTGGGATTTTTCCCGGTGGGCCGGTCTGATAATAGTTATACATTGCAAGTTGTTAGCAACACCATCCGGCGGCTTGGCGCCGCTGCCTGCTGGTCAAACGGTGCAGCCTCTGCTCAACCCGTACGGCAGGGGCCGCAAACGTCCCGGTACATTTTTTGGTCCCACTCCGCCGCTGCACACACACACACGGCCGTATGTTCAGCGGGGAAGTACGACGTATTATTATTTGACATTTATTTTATTGAAGAGGAATAGCCCCTTGAGATGAACCATCTCGTTTTCGAGGGGGTCCTCTAGTTCAGGTAGTCAAACAGCGGCAGTCAAACAGAAAAAAAACAACAACAATAAAAAAACAACAACTTACTTTACGATAATGGTAAGTGCAAAAATATATAATACATAACTCATACAAACAAGACATTCACTCATACAAGACTCTCCAAAGGTTGCTCACTCATCCCTCAACAAATTCTGTGAAAGGCTCCGTGGTCGTCTGTTATATAGTGAATGGTCAGGCTGGTGAAAGGCTCCGTGGTCGTCTGTTATATAGTGAATGGTCAGGCTGGTGAAAGGCTCCGTGGTCGTCTGTTATATAGTGAATGGTCAGGCTGGTGAAAGGCTCCGTGGTCGTCTGTTATATAGTGAATGGTCAGGCTGGTGAAAGGCTCCGTGGTCGTCTGTTATATAGTGAATGGTCAGGCTGGTGAAAGGCTCCATGGTCGTCTGTTATATAGTGAATGGTCAGGCTGGTGAAAGGCTCCATGGTACGGTCTGTTATATAGTGAATGGTCAGGCTGGTGAAAGGCTCCATGGTCGTCTGTTATATAGTGAATGGTCAGGCTGGTGAAAGGCTCCGTGGTCGTCTGTTATATAGTGAATGGTCAGGCTGGTGAAAGGCTCCGTGGTCGTCTGTTATATAGTGAATGGTCAGGCTGGTGAAAGGCTCCGTGGTCGTCTGTTATATAGTGAATGGTCAGGCTGGTGAAAGGCTCCGTGGTCGGTCTGTTATATAGTGAATGGTCAGGCTGGTGAAAGGCTCCGTGGTGTCTGTTATATAATTAGTGAATGGTCAGGCTGGTGAAAGGCTCCGTGGTCGGTCTGTTATATAGTGAATGGTCAGGCTGGTGAAAGGCTCCGTGGTCGTCTGTTATAGTCAGTGAATGTTAGGCTGGTGAAAGGCTCCGTGGTACGGTCGTCTGTTATATAGTGAATGGTCAGGCTGGTGAAAGGCTCCGTGGTCGTCTGTTATATAGTGAATGGTCAGGCTGGTGAAAGGCTCCGTGGTACTGCTCGACCACAGCTCCGTTGTAGCGGCTTAAATCCAAACCAAGTCCAAATAATGGATGTTGCACCGGTCTTTTTCACCAGCTCCTTGTTTCGCTTTCAGCCATGTTCACTCAAGATGACGATGACGCGTTGCAGCCGGTTGCAGCTCGTGGCTCTAAACTTCGCGGGTAGATTGCGTCATCAACATGAATTATCGCGATTGTGCAATATAATTAAAATCTCTATCGTAGGCCAATTTTGTATCGTTTATATTGCATATCGTCTATATCGCCCATCCCTAGTGTGTGTAAGTGTAAGTGTGTGTGTCTCTGTCTCTGTGTGTGTGTGTGTATCTGTCTGTGTGTGTGTGTCTGTGTGTGTCTGTGTGTGTGTCTCTGTCTCTGTGTGTGTCTCTGTGTGTGTCTCTGTGTGTGTGGTTCAGCACCGGCGAGGTGCTACCTAGCCCAACGTACTAGAGTAGGGGTGGAGGGTCCTTATGCATCTGTGTACAGTGGTTCATAATCCATCACTGTATTTATGTATAATAACCTCACTGTACTCATTTATAATGTGTGGTGGGAGGGGGCCCCCAAATCAATATCTGCTTAGGGCCCCCAAAAGGCTCGGCCCGGTGCTGTTCGTGGGGTCCATAAACCGGGAGTCCAGTATACTTGTGGGGTCCAAAATGCTGGACCCCACAAGTTTAACGGGCTGTTTGAGGGTTAAGACTTGGTTTTAGGACTAGGGTTAGAATTAGGTTATGGTTAGAGTGAGGGTAAGGGGCTAGTGAATGCATTATGTCAATGACAGGTCCCCACAAAGATAGTGCCACAAAATGTGTGTGTGTGTGTGTGTGTGTGTGTGTGTGTGTGTGTGTGTGTGTGTGTGTGTGTGTGTGTGTGTGTGTGTGTGTGTGTGTGTGTGTGTGTGTGTGTGTGTGGTTTAGCACCGGCAAGGCGCTACCCAGCCCACCGTACCAGAGAGGATGAAGAGGACTCCTCCGGTCAGGGCGATCTGGTCCTTGGCGCGCTCCGAGGTCCGGCCGATCTTGGTGCAGCGGAGTCCCAGAACGGTGACGATGATGGAGGCGAGCCCGAGCAGCAGAGACAGGATCATCAGAGCCCGGCACACCTGCAGGTGGGCTGACACACACACACACACACACACACACACTTGGAATCACTTTTTTTTCTTTTTTCCATCAAACTGCAGTTTTTGCAAGTTCCCGCAATTTCATCGCATAAAATTGCATAAATGCCCCGCATATTCCATCGCATTTTTTAAGAAAACGAGCCGCATTTGGCCCGCAAAACTCTCTTTGCATTTTTTGGGAAGGACAGGTATGCATAGCATTTAAAGGTGCCCTGCCACACGTATTTCATGACTTTGTGGTGATGTCTGAAGGTCTACCGTGGACTCTGTAACCTTGGTTACCTTGTTACAAGCCATTCTAGCGTGGTATAGAAAGCCTACAGGAAGACTCAGCTCGATTTCTGCCAGTTCTCATTAATATTCAACAAGCTAAGCTGCTTGACTCTGATTGGATCACAGCTAGCCAATGAGAGCCTGGCTATCAGAATCCTTTACCCAGCACAACTGGGCGAGCTCATGAATAGTAATGAGCTCAGGCAGTATGATGTCAGACTGACCAGCTTTTGTAATTGGCCTGATTTCTCTGCTTATGTCTGTTCACTGGCTAGAGCTGACAGAGGAGGTAGCAGTTCATTTTCACATTCACCACATAACACAAACACATATGGACCTAACGTATTTGAAAAAATGCAAGTAAAAACGGTTTTGTATGGCAGGGCACCTTTAAGTCAGCTTGTTCTTTTTTGGGGTGGTTAAAGAACACAAACGGGCCATTTCATTGATGTGTCCCCCCACCCCTTGCAGAGTATCAGGCTGCAGGTCTCTCACCCGGCAGGCCCAGCACCGTCTTGAACTTGCTGCACTGCACGGAGCCGAGCGACGTGGCGGCGCAGCTCATCCACAGACCCTCGAACTGCCACTGGCTGCTGCTCACCGACTCCACCTGGCTCCGCGTCTTCCACACCTGGGACGACGTGCAGCTGGACTGGAGACACCAGGACACCACGCCCAGGATCAGACCCACGATCTGCAGGCCCGGCGACATGCTGGGAGACACCGAGAGACACTGGGAGACACCAGGAGACACCTGGAGACACCAGGAGACACAGCAAGATGTCAACAACGCAGAAGATCCTCTATGACTTCAAACAACTTCAAAAATTGTAACTAAAAAGCAATAAAAACATAGAATACAGTGTCACACAGAACAGAAGCACACCTGGAAACACCTGGAGACACCGGGAGACACCGGGAGACACCTGGAACCATCCCTGGTCATTGTACTTTGCACTAACCTCCATCCTGTTCCACATACTGCATGTTTTGGCCCACTGCACTCACACAATCCTTAGTTTTTCAACTGTTAAACAGCCATTTAGTATATACTTGTTTCTCTATGTATTGTTTATTTCATATCAATGTTCAATATGTTTGTTTGTTTATGTATTCACAAACCACCAAGGCACATCCCTTGTATTTACTTGGCTATAAACCGTTTAAAGCTACACTTTAAACACAACTTTTAACACCCACCCTTCTCCATTTGGCCTATAGACCTTTTTCACGGCAGACATGTTGACATGTCATAGTAGGAAAGGCACAGGTGTATTCAAAACCATTACTGATGGCTGCATTCCACTTAGGAGAGGCCCTGGTATTAAACCATTAATGATGGCTGCATTCCACTTAGAGAGACCCTCGTATTAAACCATTACTGATGGCTGCATTCCACTTAGAGAGACCCTGGTATTAAACCATTACTGATGGCTGCATTCCACTTAGGAGAGGTCCTGGTATTAAACCATTACTGATGGCTGCATTCCACTTAGGAGAGGTCCTGGTATTAAACCATTACTGATGGCTGCATTCCACTTAGGAGAGATCCTGGTATTAAACCATTACTGAAGGCTGCATTCCACTTAGGAGAGACCCTGGTATTAAACCATTACTGATGGCTGCATTCCACTTAGGAGAGGTCCTGGTATTAAACCATTACTGATGGCTGCATTCCACTTATTTTTTTTTTTTTTTTTTTAAAAAGTCCTGGTTTTAAACCATTACTGATGGCTGCATTCCACTTAGGAGAGACCCTGGTATTAAACCATTACTGATGGCTGCATTCCACTTAGGAGAGAGTCCTGGTATTAAACCATTACTGATGGCTGCATTCCACTTAGGAGAGGTCCTGGTATTAAACCATTACTGATGGCTGCATTCCACTTAGGAGAGACTCCTGGTATTAAACCATTACTGATGGCTGCATTCCACTTAGGAGAGAGGTCCTAGTATTAAACCATTACTGATGGCTGCATTCCACTTAGAGAGACCCTGGTATTAAACCATTACTGATGGCTGCATTCCACTTAGGAGAGACCCTGGTATTAAACCATTACTGATGGCTGCATTCCACTTTAGGAGAGACCCTGGTATTAAACCATTAATGATGGCTGCATTCCACTTAGGAGAGGTCCTGGTATTAAACCATTACTGATGGCTGCATTCCACTTAGGAGAGACCCTGGTATTAAACCATTACTGATGGCTGCATTCCACTTAGGAGAGACCCTGGTATTAAACCATTACTGATGGCTGCATTCCACTTAGGAGAGGTCCTGGTATTAAACCATTAATGATGGCTGCATTCCACTTAGGGAGGCCCTGGTATTAAACCATTAATGATGGCTGCATTCCACTTAGGAGAGGTCCTGGTATTAAACCATTAATGATGGCTGCATTCCACTTAGGAGAGACCCTGGTATTAAACCATTAATGATGGCTGCATTCCACTTAGGAGAGGTCCTGGTATTAAACCATTAATGATGGCTGCATTCCACTTAGGAGAGGTCCTGGTATTGGTCATGCTGACTCACTGAAATATCTTACTGGGACACTTGATGGAACTGAGCCATCGTTAAGGTTATCAATTTCAGCTGGGCATTTCCTAATATGACAAGTCAACATGTCTCCTGTGGAAAAGGTCCATTAGCCAGATGGAGAAGCTTACAACAGGAGAACTGGAAGGCCTACATGTGTGTCTGAAAGGTCAAATCCAGGTTCAGCGTGGCTGATACACAACATACACTACTTTAGTTCAAAACCGTTCTTTGGTCCTTGTCTATAATAACTCATGTTGGAATACCAATAACTCAGACATGCTTTCTGATTCTGAAACCTACCTACATGTAATCATGTTTTCAACAATGTCCTGCTGTCTTCCAATCTGGTCTCTTACCAATGAAGAAACTTACCGAACCAATAACACGACTATACAATCGAGCTCTCAAGATCCACAGCCATCTCCCAAAGTGGTCTCACCGTCGCATTGCGCTCACATGCTCAAAACTCTCTGACTTACCAGAACTACATAAACAGCCATGCTGTGGCATTTCATTTTCAGATTCAAAATAGCTCTTCACCGACACTTACTGGACTTCTCCTGACACACAATATGAGACCAGTACGCCTCACTGGGTCAGTCTCACAGGCATTCATGTTTCTGCAGAACAGGAACCTGCTGGAAACCAGTTTTTTAAACTGAGTCAGGCCCGTTTACATTGTAACTCAGTGTTACATTTAACTTTGCTGTGTAATAAATGAAAATGAAAATGAAATGGCTTCATGCGAGAACTGTGCAAAGTTCCTTGCTTATACCACACCTGTATGCAGTTTCAGAGGCCTCACCGTATGGGAGCTCTCCCAAAAACTACAGTCAACACAGCCGAACACACAACAAAACTCAAATATCGATCATGGTCACTCGACCCCCTAACAGCTGACATTCCCGGTACATTCAGAAGATCCCAGTTCTTACCGTGGGCTCAGATTTGGTGGCTGATGTGAAGTGGTTTTGGTCTCAGTGTGAACCTGGTCCCGTCTGGTCTGATCCTCTGCTGGGGTTAGTTTCAGCGCTGCAGGTCTCAGTGTGAACCTGGTCCCGTCAGGTCAATGACCCGCTGGACACACAGCGTTATCAACACACAGTTTCACCTCCGACTCAGCTTTCGGGATCCTGAAAGTCCCTCATGTGGAAACTTGATGTCCTAAAATCTGGAGACAATAAGTCCATCTTTACATTCTCTGACAACAAACAGCTGACAACAAACGGCTAGTTAGGGTCAGGGTTGCAGGTTTCTCAGCATCAGAACAGACTCCCGCTCATTAGGGATCTTTATCCGCTTAAATCCTTCAGTCTGCTTCATATATCTGACACTTAAAGGGTAACTACCATTTGTTCCCATGTTTTTGTGTCTAAGTGACTGATGGGAACAACAATCTTTGACATGGGTCCAGTATTAAGAGAGATCGCTGCAGTCGGCAGCAGAGAAACAAGCTGCAATGTAAGTTAATAGTACAATTGTCCAGCTTGTATTTACAAAAGTTCTGTTGTTGCTGCTGACAGACTCAGATTATTATTCTAAGTGTCTGACAACATTATGGGATGGATCCCTACAGAGATAGACCTTTTAGTTAAAGAGTAAGATCCTTTTAGTTTAACATGAAACAGCCCCGAAATCACAATCACCAAACTCCACCAGACTCCATGTAAATAATCAGGACTTTTAGCGTGTATAGAGCCAGCATATCTCCACCAGACTCCATGTAAATAATCAGGACTTTTAGTGTGTATAGAGCCAGCATATCTCCACCAGACTCCATGTAAATAATCAGGACTTTTAGTTATAGAGCCAGCATATCTCCACCAGACTCCATGTAAATAATCAGGACTTTAGCGTGTATAGAGCCAGCATATTCCACCAGACTCCATGTAAATAATCAGGACTTTTAGCGTGTATAGAGCCAGCTCTCCACCAGACTCCATGTAAATAATCAGGACTTTTAGTGTGTATAGAGCCAGCATATCTCCACCAGACTCCATGTAAATAATCAGGACTTTTAGCGTGTATAGAGCCAGCATATCTCCACCAGACTCCATGTAAATAATCAGGACTTTTAGTGTGTATAGAGCCAGCATATCTCCACCAGACTCCATGTAAATAATCAGGACTTTTAGCGTGTATAGAGCCAGCATATTTCCACCAGACTCCATGTAAATAATCAGGACTTTTAGCGTGTATAGAGCCAGCATATTTCCACCAGACTCCATGTAAATAATCAGGACTTTTAGCGTGTATAGAGCCAGCATATTTCCACCAGACTCCATGTAAATAATCAGGACTTTTAGCGTGTATAGAGCCAGCATATCTCCACCAGACTCCATGTAAATAATCAGGACTTTTAGCGTGTATAGAGCCAGCATATCTCCACCAGACTCCATGTAAATAATCAGGACTTTTAGCGTGTATAGAGCCACTTTTATTCCAGAAGAAAAAACATTTCAGCAGCAGTGCAATTCAATGTGCTTTACATAAAACATTAAAACACAGTTAGAAATTAATAAAATAGTTAATAAAAAATTAAAACAATTCATACAAAATTAAAACAGTTAATCAAAAATTGATTAAATACAGGAATAAAATAATAAAATTCCCAATACAGTGCAGTGCAAAGAATTAAACATAGGCAGTATCAAAAAGAAAGATCTTCAGCCTTGATTTAAAAGAGCTGAGCGTGGGTTACCGGAAGTTTGTTCCAGATACGTGGAGCATAGAAACTGAACGCTGCTTCCCCCTTTTTTTGTTCTGATTCTGGGGATGGCAAGCAGACCTGTCCCTGATGACACACAGAGACACACACACACAACACACACACACACACACACACACACACACACACACACACACACACACACAGACAGACAGACAGACACAGAGACACACACAGAAACATACGCACACACAGAGACACACACACACACAGAAAAACACACCCTTTTTAACCTTTTTAAATGTGTATACATGTACACCTACATGTGTTCTTATATCTGAGGGGGTGAGATCTCCAACTATCTAGGGAGGTCCCGGGACATGTCTGGGTGACAAATGTCGGAAAAAGCGCCAAGAAACTTTGGGGGGGGGGGGACACCCTAAAAAAGTGTATTATTCTGATGTGTGTCCTGAAACTGACCTCTGCTCCGTGGGCCTCAGTGTTTGATTCCCTCTGTGGACTTTAAACTGTTTTTCAGACAGACGTCATGTTAGCAGGTCAGGAAACTTACACACACACACACACACACACACACACACACACACACACACACACACACACACACACACACACACACAAACGTCTGAGTGAAATGTCGGACTTCCGGGTGAAAGATTAAAGTAAAGATCCTCCACTTTTACTGCAGAAGAAAATAAAGCCTGTTTATCCAACGTGACATCATGACATACACGCCACTCGCCAAGTTCGCCAGTTTGTGAACTGGTCACGTTATTTTGATTTATTGATTTGTGTACAGGTCACCATTTTTCGAACGTGACCATTTCACAAACTGCCATGACACTGGGCTGCTCTGAGGGCCAGACAAAAACATAATTTTAAAAAAACGGCAAAAAAGTAACAAAGAAATTGGAATAAAATCGACAAAAACGTCGGGAAAAGTGTAGAAAAAGAACCACAAAATGTTGAAATTTCGACCCAGAAAAACACAAAGTAGCAGGTCAACGGGAAGAAGGGTTAACGTCACGGCAACAGCTGCTAAAAAGACCGCTAGATCTTCTAGCTGCCTGTCCCCTGAACACACTGTAAAAAATATCTCCTCACTATCTGCTAGCTGGCATGTTTTTGTCACCTTTTTCAAGGTTTTTTTGGACACTTTTCTCAACGTTTTTGCTGCCTTTTTTAGGGGCTTCCCCCCCTATAGTTTTTGGCGCTTTATCCGACATTTGATAGTTGGAGATTTTGTGTTGTTTTTTGGTAGCTGCGGACTGTCGTACGTCCCCCTGTTGGAATCCTCTCCAGTGAAATACGGACACACTTTTACACCGTTTAGCTGTCAGCATTTTAACCGTGTTTACTCCAGCTGCTAGCTAACGGTATGCTAACGTTACCTGCTGTCAGGTATAGTGTTAACTAGCTAACGGTATGCTAACGTTACCTGCTGTCAGGTATAGTGTTAACTAGCTAATGGTATGCTAACGTTACCTGCTGCCAGGTGTAGTGTTAACTAGCTAACGGTAGGCTAACGTTACCTGCTGCCAGTTGTAGTGTTAACTGGCTAACGGTAGGCTAACGTTACCTGCTGCTAGGTGTAGTGTTAACTAGCTAACGGTAGGCTAACGTTACCTGCTGCCAGGTGTAGTGTTAACTAGCTAACGGTAGGCTAACGTTACCTGCTGCCAGGTGTAGTGTTAACTAGCTAACGGTAGGCTAACGTTACCTGCTGTCAGGTGTAGTGTTAACTAGCTAACGGTAGGCTAACGTTACCTGCTGTCAGGTGTAGTGTTAACTAGCTAACGGTAGGCTAACGTTACCTGCTGCCAGGTGTAGTATTAACTAGCTAACGGCAGGCTAACGTTACCTGCTGTCAGGTGTAGTGTTAACTAGCTAACGGTAGGCTAACGTTACCTGCTGCCAGGTGTAGTGTTAACTAGCTAACGGTAGGCTAACGTTACCTGCTGTCAGGTGTAGTGTTAACTAGCTAACGGTAGACTAACGTTACCTGCTGTCAGGTGTAGTGTTAACTAGCTAACGGTAGGCTAACGTTACCTGCTGCCAGGTGTAGTGTTAACTAGCTAACGGTAGGCTAACGTTACCTGCTGCCAAGTGTAGTGTTAACTAGCGCCCCGTGCAGTGATGTTTCGGTTCCCTCTAACGTCTGTTTAGGAGCATCAGAGAGAAGCGCAGTCATTTAAGTGGCACCTAAATCCGCGTTGCTATTCGGTCCAGTAGATACCGGTCGTTAAGGCACCTGTCGGTGCCGTAGCACCGGGTCTCGGTACCCAACCCTAGTAACAGCTGAATATTCTGTCTCATGATGGAAAAGTAGAGACGAATGTAGATGAAAATGAAGAGAGATTTTATCTTTGTTTTTATTTTATGCAAAACATTTTAGTCTCGTCTTTTTTCGTCAACAATAATGCACGCTTAGTCAACGTTTTCGGGCATCGGCGCAGTCTCGTCATCGTCTCGTCTTAGTCATGGAAAAAAAGGTCGTTGACGAACATATTTAGTCTCGTCTGACGAAATTAACACTAGGTCAAAGGTGTCGAAAAAAAAAAGCCACAAAATAGACGGAAAAAGCAAAAATGCAACAAAGATATTTGACTTTTTCAATAAAAATAAAAGCAATAAACTCAACACGTCTACCTAGAATAATACTCCTATAAAAACTACTGCATGACAAGTTAAAACACAGAGTAAAAACAGAATATAAATGAAGATATGAGTACATATGGAGGTGTACATGAATACATATTTAAAGGCACCTTAGGGGGAAAACTCCTGCAGGAAATGAAGTCCAACAGAGTCATAAAGATATAAATCTTAAAAAACGACACTTTCAACCAACGCAGAACGATTCGTAAGAAAATACGTATTTCTTCAAATTAATGTGAGACACTTCAGGCAAAAACATTTGTTTTTGGAACATTGTGGGCTCTAAGCTCTACTGTAACGCAGCCTTTTAAACCAAGAAAATACACTTGTGTCATCTGATATCTAACTTCACAGAGTGTACCCATGTTGATATAACACCGATATCTATATCTCTCTATATATATATCTATATATATATAGATATATATATATATATATAGATATATATATATATATATATGCCCAGCACTAGCTAACCGTTAGCCGACTTATTACGTTAGCTACTGGAGGAGCTCAGGCATGTTAGTGACACACACGTTAAACTACACATATGAGACGTGTCTGTGTGTGCATCTGTGTGTGTGTGCGTTTGTGTGTGTGTCTGTATCTGTCTCTGTGTGTGTGTGCGTGTTTTTGTGTCTCTGTGTGTGTCTGTATCTGTCTCTGTGTGCATGTTTATGTGTCTGTGTGTGTTTGTGTGTGTCTGTGTATGTGTGTTTGTGTCTCTGTGCTTCTGTCTGTGTGTGTGTCTGTATCTGTGTCTCTGTGTGTGCGTGTTTGTGTGTCTCTGTATCTGTCTCTGTGTGTCCGTGTGTGTCCCTTTGTGCGTGTTTGTGTGTGTGTGTGTGTGTGTCTGTATCGGTCTGTGTGTGTGTGCGTGTGTGTGTCTCTGTGTGTGTTTGTGTGTGTCTGTATCTGTCTCTGTGTGTGCGTGTTTGTGTCTCTGTGTGTGTGCGTGTGTGTGTCTCTGTGTGTGTTTGTGTGTGTCTGTATCTGTCTCTGTGTGTGCGTGTTTGTGTCTCTGTGTGCGTGTTTGTTTGTCTGTGTGTGTGTGTCTGTGTGTGTGTCTGTATCTGTCTGTGTGTGTGTGTGCGTGTTTTTGTGTCTCTGTGTGTGTCTGTGTGTCTGTCTCTGTGTGCATGTTTGTGTGTCTGTGTGTGTCTGTGTGTTTGTGTCTGTGTCTCTGTGTGTGCGTGTGTGTCTCTGTGTGTGTTTGTGTGTGTGTCTGTATCTGTCTCTGTGTGTGCGTGTTTGTGTCTCTGTGTGTGCGTGTGTCTCTGTGTGTTTGTGTGTGTGTCTGTATCTGTCTCTGTGTGTGCGTGTTTGTGTCTCTGTGTGCGTGTTTGTGTGTCTGTGTGTTTGTTTGTGTGTGTGTCTGTATCTGTCTCTGTGTGTGCGTGTATGTGTCTCTGTGTGTGTTTGTGTGTGTCTCTGTATCTGTCTCTGTGTGTGCGTGTTTGTGTCTCTGTGTGCGTGTTTGTGTGTCTGTGTGTGTGTGTGCGTGTTTTTGTGTCTCTGTGTGTGTCTATGTGTCTGTATCTGTCTCTGTGTGCATGCTTGTGTGTCTGTGTGTGTTTGTGTGTGTCTGTGTGTGTGTCTGTATCTGTGTCTCTGTGTGTGCGTGTTTGTGTGTCTCTGTATCTGTCTCTGTGTGTGCGTGTGTCTCTGTCTGTGTGTGTGTCTGTATCTGTGTCTCTGTGTGTGCGTGTTTGTGTGTCTCTGTATCTGTCTCTGTGTGTGCGTGTGTCTCTGTGTGTGTGTTTGTGTGTCTCTGTGTGCGTGTTTGTGTGTGTCTGTATCGGTCTCTGTGTGTGTGTGCGTGTGTGTCTCTGTGTGTGTTTGTGTGTGTGTCTGTATCTGTCTCTGTGTGTGCGTGTTTGTGTCTCTGTGTGCGTGTTTGTGTGTCTGTATTTGTCTGTGTGTGTGTGTGTCTGTGTATGTGTGTCTGTGCGTCTGTCTGTGTGTGTGTCTGTATCTGTCTCTGTGTGTGCGTGTTTGTGTGTCTGTATCTGTCTGTGTGTGTGTGTGTCTGTGTATGTGTGCGTCTGTGCGTCTGTCTGTGTGTGTGTCTGTATCTGTGTCTCTGTATCTGTCTGAGTGTTTGTGTGTGTCTTTGTGTGTGCGTGTTTGTGTGTCTCTGTATCTGTCTGAGTGTTTGTGTGCGTCTGTCTGTCTGTGTGTTTTTGTGTCTGTATCTGTGTCTCTGTGTGCGTGTGTGTATCTATGTAGCCTCCCAGAGTGTACCGATGCTGATATGAAGTATCTTGCCATCCCTAGCTAACCGTTAGCTGCTGGAGGAGCTCACCTCGTTAGCGAGAGCCACGTTAAACTCCAGCTCTGAGATAATCAGCTGTAAACTGGAGCCTACTCTGGTAGCATCGTTTCTTTTGTTCATCAGCACTCACCTCCACACACGGCGAGAAAAACACAGCTGGGGGGGATGCTGTCTGCCTCTCTGTGGCTCTGATGTGGCACTGCTGCGTGTGTGTGTGTGTGTGTGTATATATGTGTGTGTGCTGTCATGCTGATTTAAACATGTTCTAAATGTCTCGTTGACCATGTATAATGAGAAAGGATGCCGTGGAGTATGCTCAAAATAACACACACTTTACTGAGGAACCGGATGTCTCCACATTGCATTATGGGTATTGTAGTCCCTACCTACTACACCTCCTCTTTAAAGCTCAGCTAAGTGTTACTTTTACAGAAACGAGGCTTCTCATTAACATGCCGACATGTTTTCATCATCAAGCCGTTTTCATTTTGTGGCGCCCACGTGATCCCATCTGTCCGAGTGTGTGGAGCCACGCAGGCTAATCACACACAGGAAGACCACAGAGCAGCAGGAAGCTTTACCAAAATAAAACACATTTCAAAATAAAACACCCAGGTTGGCTTCTCAGCTGGTCTAGAGAGAGGCACGAGATCAGAGAGAGAGACGGACATACGGACAGACAGACGGACGCCTGTACACGCACGCACAGAGACACACACACACACACAGACACGTGCGCGCGCACACACACACGCAAACACACACAGAGACACTCACACAGACACACACAGACACACAACACGTACTCACACACAGACACATAGACACACACAGACAGGCGCGCACACAAACACAAACACAAACACACACACAGACACGCACGCACGCAAACACACACAGACACACACACACAGACACACACAGACAGAGACACACATGCGTGCACACACACACACACACACACACACAAGAGGATATATTACATAACATAGGTGCAACGTCAACCCTTTGATTTTTTGGGGTAATTCTTTTAGTTTTTTTATTTGAAAGTCACACCGTATATGATCACATATTTTATAAACATCTGTGTTTGAGTTGTACGGACCAGTCGCTGCGACGCCATCGTTTCAGATAACTTTACACGTTTATTTAGAAGAAGAAGAAGCAGCAAAACACAAATAATCAGACAGACATGATCGAGTTCTGGCAGATAGAACGCTGAGTCATGTTTCACTCTCATATCACACACACACACACACACACACACACACACACACACACACACACACACACACACACACACACACACACACACACACACACACACACACACACACACACACACACACACACACACACACACACACACACACACACACACACAAAATCTGTTATCAATCATTAGTACGGCTGGGTACTGATTTTATGAAACAAAAATAAACGACAATATTATAAATCCTTCCTGTAAAACTCCTCTCAGAGATACATGATTTGTGTATCTGTGTGTGTCTCTGTCTGTGCGTGTGTGTGTGTGTGTGTGTATCTGTGCATCTGTGTGTGTGTGTGTGTGTGTTTCTGTGTGTGTGTGTGTGTGTTTCTGGACGTTGGTCGAAGCCAAAATGTTTGTATGTAGACGGTGTTACGACATGCCTACGGACGACCTTAGACTCCGTCGCTCCCCTGAAAAAGAAGATGATGAAGCAAAGGAAACTAGCACCTTGGTATAACTCCCAAACTCGCAAATTAAAACAAATCTCGCGAAACCTCGAATGTAAGTGGCGTTCCACCAAGGTGGAAGAATCTCGTTTGGATTGGCAAGAAAGTCTCAAAACCTATAGGAAGGCCCTAAGAAAGGCCAGATCAGACTATTACTCATCACTAATAGAAGAAAACAAGAACAACCCAAGGTTTCTTTTCAGCACTGTAGCCAGGCTGACAGATAGTCACAGCTCTACTGAGCCATCTATTCCTCTAGCTCTGAGTAGTGATGACTTCATGAGCTTCTTCAATGATAAAATTACAACAATTAGAGATAAAATTCATCACCTTTTACACTCAACTTCTAACGGTTCACCTTTAAACGCAGAGTCGTTAGAAATAAAGACTAGTCTCGACATATACTTAGACTGCTTTTATCCTATAGATCTTCAACAATTAATGTTAAAGATATCCTCAGCTAAGCCATCTACCTGTCTCTTGGACGCCATCCCAACGAGACTACTCAAAGAAGCATTACCTGTGGTTAACACCTCATTACTAGATATGATCAATATGTCTCTATTAACAGGTTATGTACCACAGTCATTTAAAGTAGCTGTGATAAAACCTCTTCTGAAAAAAAACCACCCTGGATCCTGAGGTCTTAGCAAACTATAGACCTATATCTAACCTTCCTTTTTCTATCCAAGATCCTTGAGAAGGTGGTTGCTAATCAGTTATGCGATTTTCTACATAGCAACAGTTTATTTGATGACTTTCAATCAGGATTTAGAAAGAATCATAGCAAAGAGACGTCACTGGTGAAAATTTCTAACGACCTTTTAACTGCTGCAGACAAAGGTCTTGTCTCCATTCTTGTTTTACTAGATCTTAGTGCTGCATTTGACACAATTGACCATTCAATCCTGTTACAGAGATTAGAACACTTGGTTGGCATTAAAGGAATTGCTCTGAGTTGGTTTAGGTCCTATTTCTCTGATCGATCTCAATTTGTGAATGTTAATGATAAATCCTCCAAGTACGCTAAAGTTAGCCATGGGGTTCCTCAAGGCTCAGTGCTTGGACCAATTCTATTCTCCTTATATATGCTTCCTCTAGGCAATATTATTAGAAAACACTCAATTAACTTTCACTGTTATGCGGATGACACCCAATTATACTTGTCAATCAAACCAGACGAAACCAGTCAGCTAGCAAAATTTCAAGAGTGCATTAAGGATATAAAATCCTGGATGACCTATAATTTTCTGATGTTAAACCCTAACAAAACTGAAGTTATTGTGCTGGGCCCTAAACACCTCCGAACTTCATTATCTAGAGATATAGCTACTCTGGATGGTGTTGCCCTGGCCTCCAGCACCACTGTTAGAAATTTAGGAGTTATCTTTGATCAGGATATATCCTTTAATGCCAATCTAAAACAAACCTCAAGAACAGCCTTTTTTCATCTTCGTAACATTGCCAAAATTAGGAATATCCTGTCTCAAAACGACGCTGAAAAACTAGTCCATGCATTTGTTACGTCTAGGCTGGACTATTGTAATTCCCTACTGTCAGGTTGCTCAAATAAGTCTCTTAAGACTCTCCAGCTGATCCAGAATGCTGCAGCGCGTGTTCTCACAAGAACTAAGAAAAGAGATCATATTTCTCCTGTATTAGCTTCTCTGCATTGGCTTCCTGTTGAATCCAGGATTGAGTTTAAAGTCCTTCTCTTGACCTACAAAGCTCTAAATGGTCTAGCACCATCATATCTAGAAGAGCTCCTAATACCCTATTGTCCCACTAGAGCACTGCGCTCCCAGAATGCAGAGTTACTGGTGGTACCTAGAGTCTCTAAAAGTAGAATGGGAGCTAGAGCCTTCAGTTATCAGGCTCCTCTCCTATGGAACCAGCTCCGATCTGGGTTCGGGGGAGAAACTGTCACCTCATTCAAGAATGAACTTAAAACTCTCCTATTTGATAAAGCTTATAGTTAGGGAGTGAGGAGTTGCAGTGTTCACCTAACTGGCCCAACTGCTTCTCTTCATAATTGTTAGATTAATAATACATAACAAAGTATAGGGAGGCAGGCCAGCCAAGCCAGATCCGGCAGGGGAGAGTTCTAAAGCCCAAAAAAGCTACCTCTCCTTATGACCTGTCTCTCTTAGTTACCTGTTATAGTTACGCTGTTATAGTCCTAGACTGCCGGGGGACTTCCTTCCTTTGACACACTGAGCTGCTCTCTCTTCTCCTTTCTATTACTGTTTCTATTACTGTTACTATTACTATTACTATTTGTGTGCAGCCCGCCCCAGAAATGCTTGTTACTAATCCTAGCTTCTGGGGAGTTTACTCTCCGGAGTCCTTATGCTTTTTTTCCCCAGCGTTCCTTTCCTTGGAGAACGCGTGGCAACAAGACCCTGGTTGCAGCTGTCGCCGTGGTCCTGCTGCACTCCCTGCTGAGCTCAGCGATGCCCTGCAATGTCATGCTGCGTCCTGCTGAACCCTGCAGCTTCCCGCTACATCCAGTCACTGTTCCATTATTAATGTGACTACTATCGCCATGGTTCATCACACCCCCAACCGGCTCGTCAGACACCGCCTACCAAGAGCCTGGGTCTGTCCGAGGTTTCTTCCCAAGAGGGAGTTTTTCCTCGCCACTGTCGCACTGTCGCACTGCTTGCTCTTGAGGGAATTACTGGAATTGTTGGAATTGTTGGGGCTTTGTAAATTATAGAGTGTGGTCTAGACCTACTCTATCTGTAAAGTGTCTCGAGATAACTTATGTTATGATTTGATACTATAAATAAAATTGAATTGAATTGAATATTGTGAACCTAAATTAATATACGGGCGTGGAGTCTGTCCTCTGCGTGTAACATCAGCCAGCCAATCACAGACAGCATTAGATCTTGGTAAAAGCATGCTGCGTGCTGATTGGCTCACTGACGCTGATTAGATTTCCTCCTTAAGGTATTAATATTGGGTATTGAATGACGAGGTATTTTTAGATTCCCGATACTTTAGAGGTAATTCGGTACCCAGCCCTAAATATGACGTTTAAATAATGAACCAACAACTAAACAAAGTCCAAACAACAACATGTGTACCGAACGATCATCTCTTTACAAACTAAATCTCAAACAAAGAATCAAAACGCTAAAATAATGACGTCTGGATTTCTCCGTCGAGTCGACTGAACCAACAATCTTGATTTGTCTGGAAAATAATCATAATATATAATAAAATATAATATAGTCAAACAGAACCGAACAGACTCAGGTCAGCTGTGTGTCCAGAGAGGGGAAGTCCCGCCCCTTCCTGTGTCACCACGGGGATTTATTCGGGAGAGACAGTTTAAATCATATTTAACTGATCACATGATGTTTGTCAGTTTAACAGATCATTTAGAGAGGGAAGTGTCTGTCTGGGTGTGTGTGTGTGTCTCTGTCTCTGTGTGTGTGTGTGTGTCTCCGTCCCTCTGTGTGTGTGTGTGTCTCCGTCCCTCTGTGTGTGTGTGTCTCCGTCCCTCTGTGTGTGTGTGTCTCCGTCCCTCTGTGTGTGTGTGTCTCTGTCCCTCTGTGTGTGTGTGTCTCTGTCCCTCTGTGTGTGTGTGTGTGTGTCTGTCCCTCTGTGTGTGTGTGTGTGTCTCTGTCCCTCTGTGTGTGTGTCTCCATCCCTCTGTGTGTGTGTGTCTCTGTCCCTCTGTGTGTGTGTGTGTGTGTCTCCGTCTCTGTGTGTGTGTGTCTCTGTCCCTCTGTGTGTGTGTGTCTCTGTCCCTCTGTGTGTGTGTGTCTCTGTCCCTCTGTGTGTGTGTGTCTCCATCCCTCTGTGTGTGTGTGTGTGTCTCTGTCCCTCTGTGTCTCTGTCCCTCTGTGTGTGTGTGTCTCTGTCCCTCTGTGTGTGTGTGTCTCCATCCCTCTGTGTGTGTGTGTGTGTCTCTGTCCCTCTGTGTGTGTGTGTGTCTCTGTCCCTCTGTGTGTGTGTGTCTCTGTGTGTGTGTGTCTCCATCCCTCTGTGTGTGTGTGTGTGTCTCCATCCCTCCGTGTGTGTGTGTCTCTGTCCCTGTGTGTGTCTCTGTGTGTGTGTGTGTGTGTGTGTCTCTGTCCCTGTGTGTCTGTCTGTGTGTGTGTGTGTGTGTGTGTGTGTGTGTGTGTGTGTGTGTGTGTGTGTGTCTCTGTCCCTGTGTGTCTGTCTCTGTGAGTGTGTGTGTGTGTGTGTGTGTGTGTGTGTGTGTGTGTGTGTGTGTGTGTGTGTGTGTGTGTGTGTGTGTCTCTGTCCCTGTGTGTCTGTCTCTGTGAGTGTGTCCCTGTGTCTGTGTGTGTGTGTGTGTCCCTGTGTGCATGTCTGTGTGTGTGTGTCTCTGAATGTGTGTGTCTCTCCCCGTCCACTACCTGACATATTGTGACTGAGATAGAGTCCTGTGGTGGACCCACTAAACGTTGAAACAGCCCCAGACACTGTGTGTGTGTGTGTGTGTGTGTGTGTGTGTGTGTGTGTGTGTGTGTGTGTGTGTGTAATATTCGTGGCTGAAAGGGGGCGGGACTTGTCGTCTGTATACATAAGAATCATTACATCACATCCGGGTGTGTTGTGTGACATGGTGACTCCTTCCTGCCGTCTGTACAGTTTATACATCTTTACATGTTAGTTTTCTCATCAGCCCCGGCGTGCGAGCGTCCTACGCGGCGCCCGTGCCCCCGTCAGAGCCGTTTCCCCCCCCCGGGCCACCGCCAGTTCTCAGGTCGTGCCACATCTTAACGAAAGGCTCTCGGTTCTTCCAGATCAACTCGTGACCGAACAGGATGTACCAGCTGCAGGACAGAGAGGGAACAGAGAGCATGATGGGAAATGGTTACAGGGGAACTTCATTCATTCATTCATTCATGGGTGAGAGACTGATGGGAACTACGAGCTCTGACACTGGTCCTGATTATTTACATGGAGTCTGGTGGAGATATGCTGGCTCTATACACGCTAAAAGTCCTGATTATTTACATGGAGTCTGGTGGAGATATGCTGGATCTATACACGCTAAAAGTCCTGATTATTTACATGGAGTCTGGTGGAGATATGCTGGCTCTATACACACTAAAAGTCCTGATTATTTACATGGAGTCTGGTGGAGATATGCTGGCTCTATACATGCTAAAAGTCCTGATTATTTACATGGAGTCTGGTGGAGATATGCTGGCTCTATACACTACTAAAAGTCCTGATTATTTACATGGAGTCTGGTGGAGATATGCTGGCTCATATCAAAGTCCTTATTTACGGATATATGCTAAAAAACACAAAAAGTCCTGATTATTTACATGGAGTCTGGTGGAGATATGCTGGCTCTGCCAACACTAAAAGTCCTGATTATTTACATGGAGTCTGGTGGAGATATGCTGGCTCTATACACGCTAAAAAAGTCCTGATTATTTACATGGAGTCTGGTGGAGATATGCTGGCTCTATACATGCTAAAAGTCCTGATTATTTACATGGAGTCTGGTGGAGATATGCTGGCTCTATACACGCTAAAAGTCCTGATTATTTACATGGAGTCTGGTGGGGATATGCTGGCTCTATACACGCTAAAAGTCCTGATTATTAACATGGAGTCTGGTGGAGATATGCTGGCTCTATACACGCTAAAAAAGTCCTGATTATTAACATGGAGTCTGGTGGAGATATGCTGGCTCTATACACACTAAAAGTCCTGATTATTAACATGGAGTCTGGTGGGGATATGCTGGCTCTATACACGCTAAAAGTCCTGATTATTAACATGGAGTCTGGTGGAGATATGCTGGCTCTATACACGCTAAAAAAGTCCTGATTATTAACATGGAGTCTGGTGGAGATATGCTGGCTCTATACACACTAAAAGTCCTGATTATTAACATGGAGTCTGGTGGGTTCACGGTAACATTACAGAGAATCAAATCAACGACTTAAGAAAGAAATAAAAAGTAACAGGGCGACTCACACTCCAAACAGGGCTCCTCCTAAATGAGCTGCGTGGTCGAAGAACCTCCATCCCAACACAACGCCGGCCGTATCCATGGCTACGATGGCTTTCAGAGCCTGGACAGAGAGAGAGAGTTAGAACATTAATAATAATTGACTGATTTAGTTAAATACAGTGCTGACTAACGTTTTTCAAACCGTTCACGGAGCTTTGCCTCTCTCATATTGTCGGTCTGAGCGTGTCGTGGTTTCAGAGCTGAGTTTAATGTGTGTGATGGCGTGTGAAGCGGGTCTTACGTTGGCGGCGGTGAAGCTGAACATGGGCAGGAAGATGATGGCCAGTTTGGCTTCGGGCATTTTGGTGCAGACAGCGGCGAGGACGGTCATGATGGCGCCGGACTGAAGAGACACAAACACACGCTCAACGCTCACGGACATCAGGCCCCAAAACTCAAACTTTACAATAACCGTTATCAAAACAGGAGTTATAGAGTCACATGGATCGGGTTAAATCTGTAGGAGAAGATTGTTAGTGTCTGTGTGTGTGTGAGTGAGTGTCACATTTTGGTGACTTTCTGAGCACATTATGCCCTTCAAAAATGTTATTCATTGGGTGTAACAATAATAATTCCCATAAAATATGAAATCCTGGTGATCTGTCTGTCTGTCTGTCTGTCTGTCTGTCTGTCTGTCTGTCTGTCTGTCTGTCTGTCTGGCTGTGTGTCTGTGTGTCTGTGTGTCTGTCTGTCTGTCTGTCTGTCTGTCTGTCTGTCTGTCTGGCTGTCTGGCTGTGTGTGTGTCTGTCTGTCTGTTGTGTCTGTCTGGCTGTGTGTGTGTGTGTGTGTGGTGATGTTACTTACGGCGCCCAGAGACGGCCCGAACCTCCCGGTGGCCGTCTTACACACATAACTGGCAAACGAAGAAACTACACCTGAAGAAGAAGAGAAGAAGAAGAAGTCAACGACTGAATTGATTTTAAAAGTCTAAAAGCTCTGTTAGATATCCATCATATTCTCAGGAACGGGGTGTGTTTGTCTGTGTGTGTGTGTGTGTGTGTGTGTGACTCTGTGTGTGTGACTCTGTGTGTGTGTCTGTGTGTGTGTCTGTGTGTGTGTCTGTGTGACTCTGTGTGTGTGTCTGTGTGTGACTATGTGTGTGTGTCTGTGTGACTCTGTGTGTGTGTGACTATGTGTGTGTGTCTGTGTGACTCTGTGTGTGTGTGTGTCTATGTGACGCTGTGTGTGTGTGTGTGTGTGTGTGTGTGTGTCTCTATGTGACGCTGTGTGTGTGTGTCTGTGACTCTGTGTGTGTGTGTGTCTATGTGACTCTGTGTGTGTGTGTTCGTGACTGTGTGTGTGTGTCTGTGACTCTGTGTGTGTGTGTGTGTGTCTATGTGACTGTGTGTGTGTCTATGTGACGCTGTGTGTGTGTGTGTCTCTATGTGACGCTGTGTGTGTGTGTGTGTGTGTGTGTGTGTGTGTGTCTCTATGTGACGCTGTGTGTGTGTGTGTGACTCATGTCTTAAACAGTAATAAACACTAGAATACCAATTACAGTGCTGCACTATGCGATGTGTATAACGTACAAATGCGTTTGCGGAGTTACTATAACGAAGTGTTGTGTGTGTGTGTGTGTGTGTGTGTGTGTGTGTGTGTGTGTGTGTGTGTGTACCTGCAGACAGGTAGACGGCCATGAACTGCTCGCGGCCGAGCATGGAGACGGCGCTGGACGAGAAGCTCCACAGGACGTACATGTTGGCCGCCATGTGGAGGAAGGAGAAGTGGCTGAAGGTGGAGAGGAGCATCGGGGAGCACAGGGTCTCTGCAGGACACACACACACACACACACACACACACACACACACACACACACACACACACACACACACACACACACACACACACACACACACACACACACAACACACACACACACACACACACACACACTATGTCAGGGCCGTGATGTACTGTGCTGGGTTATGTTATGTAAAGTTATGTTGGACCTATAAGGGACAGTCCCACTCTGGCCTCCTGTAAGAGCCAGGTAAAGGTGTGGCTTAGAGCCCACCAAACCTCTGACTGCATGCTGTACCGGATTAGCCCAGTAGAGTGCACTACTTACTAATTTACTAATGAAATGTTTGTTTGTTTGTTTTTCTTTCATTCTGTTTCTCCCCGTTTTATATAACAACTGTTATTACTAGGGCTGTCCTCGACTAAAGAAATTCTTAGTCGACTAACACTTATAGGATTTTGTCGACTAATCGATTAGTTGATTGAATCGACAGAGCTGTGCGCTTTGAGAGGTGGTTAAGACTAGAAAAGCACAATATAAATGTAGTTAATTAACCATCTGTAAAACTGAGTTTCTCCACAATTAATCCTGCAAAAGCACCACTTTTAATCTTGTGTTTACCAGAAATGTGCGCATGAGTTTCTTGGAAATAATTAATTAAGCATGAATAAGCATAAAAAAATGACTAATGGACTAAAGAAATCTTAGTCGACTAAGACCAAAACTACCGATTAGTCGACTAATCGACTAAGAGGTGGCAGCCCTAGTTATTACTGTATATATTTTGTCTTAGAGCTAACCGAGCGTGGGTCACCTCTGACTGCATGCTGTACCGTATTAGCCCAGTAGAGCATACTTATGAATTGTGTCTCTGTTTTAACATTTACTAATGAACTGTCCTGTTTTTCTTTTCTTTTGTTCTGTTTTATAGGTCAGCAAATGTTACTACTTTATATCTTCTTTTTTGTCATCAAATGTTTTTATTCAACACACATCATAGAAACCCAAACAAACCCCCCCCAAATAAAAATAAATAAATACATAAATGTAATAAAATTAAAATTACATTAACCAGTCCGTCCAGAAAAACGCGATTATGCGATCGCATAATCAGAGTCCGCATATTTATTTTCAAATACGCCGCACTTTCGCCACTGCATAAATTGCCAAAATCACTTCTTTTTTTTTTCTCTTTTTCATCAAACTGCAGTTTTTCCAAGTTCCCACAATTTCAGCGCATAAAACTGCATAAATATCTCGTATATTTTAAGAACATGTGTCGCATAATCAAGGATTTTTGCCCGCAACAACATTTTTCTGGAAGGACTGATTAATGAATTAAAATGAAATAAGATCTGTACTTGCACTCTGTTATTCAAACTCAGACACCATCATTTATTTTTGATAGCATAACTTACAGTTCAGATATCCAGACCTATTTAACAAGAGGAGCCAGTAAGGGGCCGTATGGCTTTACCTTTGCCGAAATCTAATAACTTGAGAAAAACTTTCATTTATAGAGCAAGTTCTTTCTGCAATAAAATCCCAAGTAACATTCGTTTTATTACAGGAAAGGTATATTTTAAAAAGAAAGTCAAATCTTATCTTCATTTAAATAATTTATCATGACGTTTCTGATTGGGTGGTGAATTTTAATGTTTTAATGTGATCTACCTTCATGTTAACCATGTAATATACCGTAATATATAACTTTGTTTTCAAGATATTGAAGATAATTATTGTTATTGTTTTCATTTCATTTTAATTGTAATGTTTCTTCTTGTTATTTAGTTTTGTAATCAGATATTTTTACATATATTTTCTTTGTTTAATTTCTTTTTCTTTACAGTATATGTTATGAAATGTTTTAATATTGTCTGATTAAATGTGGTCTTGGACCCCAGGAAGACTAGCTGGTCGTCTAGGCGCCAGCTAACAGGGATCCTTAGAATAGATACAATATCATCCTAACCCTCCCCAGGACCCCCCCGCTGGCTGGCGGCTGTAATCGCAGTCGGCTTTTTAACGTCTCTGCCATTAAAAGCCACTTATCCACATCCACCTGTCTAGCACCATTGATGAAAGTCCCATATAAACGGTGTCTAGAAAGGTCAGACGCCATTACTTAATGGTCAGAGTGTGTGGGGGGGCTTCCAGCGCACCGCCACCATTGTCTTTGCAGCCGCGAGCCCGGCAAGGACTGTTCCTTTTCTGACATTTAGAAATGTGGAGTGAAGAAGTGTCATTTAGCAGCAGAACTGGTTCTTTTTTTTTATCTATATTCTATATATATATATATATATATATATATATATATATATATATATATATATATATATATATATATATATATATATATATACATACATACATATCTTTTGTACTTTTCATTGTAATTTCTACCTGCCTAACTGACTACAGATGGAAATTAGTCATTGGGCTACAATCTGGCACTTTTAAGGTTGGCTGTGTGAGTGTGTGTGTGTGTGTGTGTGTGTGTGTGTGTGTGTGTGTGTGTGTGTGTGTGTGTGTGTGTGTGTGTGTGTGTGTGTGTGTGTGTGTGTTTTGTGACGGACTCACTGGACGCTGGGTTGGCTGTGAAGTATTTGATCATGGAGCGCTGCAGAGACGGCACCCTCCAACACAAGAACACGATGAAGTTCGCTGCAATGATCCCTGGGAAAAAAATACACAACAACAGAGACAGAGAGGAGATGAGGCAGGTCTGTGTGTGAGTATGTGGTGTGTGTGTGTGTGTGTGTGTGTGTGTGTGTGTGTATGTGTGTGACTGTGTGTCTGTCTGTCTGTCTGTGTATCTGTGTGTGTGTGTGTGCTTGTGTGTGTGTTTGTGTCTGTCTGTGAGTGTGTGATACAAATTAGAGTTGAAGCAGGATGGAGGATGTCTCACCTGTGACCGTCCTCTGACCCTCACTCAAGCTGTTCCACCATTGGTTGATCTGAAAAACACAAACGGCCAATCAGGGCTCAGAACACAGATAACGTCCAAAAAAAAACAACTTGTTAAGGCTTTGTAAAAAGCCTTAAACCAGGGTCTCTGCAGGCTCCAGGGAGGATGAAAGTTAGGAGGATTCAGTGTCCTGTCCCAGAGGAGAGAAGAAACTAGAAAATATTCACATTTAATAAGATGACATCACACTAGTTTACCTTTCTTTTCATAAAGAAATGACTGGTAAAATGATTCATTATCAAAACATTTGGAGATGAATTTAATGTGTGAATATATATGTGTGTGTGTGTGTGTGTGTGTGTGTGTGTGTGTGTGTGTGTGTGTGTGTGTGTGTGTGTGTGTGTGTGTGTGTGTGTGTGTGTGTGCATATATGTGTGTGTGTGTGTGTGAGAGTCAGTGAGTGAGTGTGTATATATAAATTAACCGTAATGTTTTGTTAATGTTCATACAGTCTTGCTATGACAGACCCTCCTCCAAAGAGCGCTGAAGGAGGGTCTGACTAGTCCACACAGCATTTGGGGATGGGAGGAAAACGTGCTGTGGTTTAACGGCATTTCTTTAAACCAATCACAATCGTCTTGGGCGGTGCTAAGCTCCGCACAGAGCCGCTGCAAAATAGTCGTGCGAGAGAAAACTCAGATTGGACAGATAGTCTAGCTAGCTGTCTGGATTTACCCTGCAGAGATCTGAGGAGCAGTTAAAACACACACACACACACACACACACACACACACACACACACACACAGTTAAGTCCTCATAAATCCACCAGACGTTAGAACACCAACACAAAGAAAGAGAAAGGTTACGGAAAATACGTGCATCCAGCGGAATTTCCTGCAGCACCAGAGCAATCCCTGAAGTGGAACACGAAGGACACAGACTAATGTTCATATTATTGTCTGTAGTTGCAATTTGACTGCCTGCGTCATGTTTACTAATCAGGCCATTTACTAATCAGTGGCCATGTTTGTAAAATGGCCTTGATCTCTGTAATTAGCTAACGAATGTCACCTGTGGCACTCTGCGGCTATTAAGAGACACTGAGAACGAGCTGTCAAAAGAAGGCTCAGACAGCCTAAACCACATTCCGGCCCGTTGCAGATTTAGATCCGGCCGTATATCAATTTGGGTTCACAATACATTTTGGCCCGCCTAGTTATGCGCCAAACCAAAAACACAGGAAAGTGTTTTTTTAAACTGCAATTACCTGACATTCGAAGCAGAATTTGGGCAGATTTGCCGACTCTGAGACTCCGAAATTCCCTCAGAAGCAGCAGAGAGATTTCATATTCAGGCTGAGAAACAGGCTGTTGCTGTTTTTTGCTTGATTTGCTAAATTCTCTGATGGCTAAGGAACTCTTTTGATGACTTTTGTAGGGCTTCATGTCAACAACAATGCGACAAAAAGGTGACAAATGTCTGAGAAAGCCACAAAAAAGTCGGAACAAAAACAACAAAAATGAGGAAAACAGCTACCAAAATGTTAAAAAAATAAAAGTGACATGCAGTAACAAAAGCACGTCAGTAAACTTTCCATGTCTGGCCCTTGGAGTGATTCTTTTTTCCCCCAGTGTGGAAAATGAGTTTGACAGCCCTGGCCTAAACGATAGGTGGTATCAATGAAATTGACCTCATCGTGAGCGCCAGAAGACCTTTGTGAACGTATTGATATAAAATGTATGAACTGGGAACGTCTGGAAGAGGCCCTGGTCACACAGACTTCCAACTCACACCTCCGGTGGAGCTTTTCTGGCTTCCCTGTGGAGGCAGGGGGGCACTGAAACCTGAGCTGAAGCTGAAGTCCCAGGGTCTTATGGTGCCCCAAGGGGCATTAACCCTCGAACACCGCGGTGAACACCGGTGGTCGGGGAAGCTTTCCGACTGAAGAAGTCTTTCCAGGATAAGTTATCCCAGAGGACTTCGGAGGTAGCTGCACGGTACCGACGAGCACAAAGGGCTGCAGCCTCTGCAGTGTAGGAGAAGTTCAGCGAAGACATGGCAAAGGACTTTCAGTCGGCACCCAAGGTGAAAACCGTTCGGCACCTCAGGAAGGGGGAAACAGGGAACCATCCGAGCTGTGTGCAGTAAGGAGGGGACGCTGTTGACCTCAACTGAGGACGTAATAGGGGAGGTGGAAGGAGCACTTTGAGGAACTCCTAAATCCAGCTAACACGCCCTCCATGGTAGAGGCAGAGCTGGAGGATGACACACACACACACACACACACACACACACACACACACACACACACACACACACACACACACACACACACACACACACACACACACACACACACACACACACACACACACACACACACCTTATCTCTGGATGTTTCCTCTCCTCTCTGAATAAGGTGTGTATGAAGTCATGTCAGCCTCTGTGGTTTCAGAGTCATGTAGAGGACATTGATTACTGGAAAGAGAGCTGATGCTGCAAAGTTTCGATGATGAGATAAGAAGTCATGTTTGATAACAGATAAGAGCAGCTGCTGATGAGGGTTGGTGTAGAGCGTATATGAGCTGAGAGGTGTCGGCGTTTGTCGACCTCGGAGCAGAATGGCTGCAGTCACAGAGCTCTCCTTCCTGCTGTTTGCTCTCATCAACAACATCCATGCACAAGAACAGATCTTCATCCGAGAGGAAGGATATTCTTACACCTTCAAACTCCCCAACAACACCAACTCCTGCCTGATCTCCAGATCTGTTGGTGAGGAGAAGCTTGTCCTGTGGAACACCTCTGACCTCTGGTCCAACAGCTCTGACCTCTGGTCCAACAGCTCCTCAGTACCTCAACACCTGAAACAACGACTTGCCAGCACAGTGTATACTTCTTCTTACACCATCCTCCACCTGACCCATTCAGACTCCGGCCGGTACCGAGAGGAGTGTTGGACTGAGGGCAACGTGACGCATGACAACAACTTCACTATTACTGTTTGTGCTTCAATAGATTGGAGATTTATTCCAGCGAGACTTGGAGAAACAGTGGACCTGCCATGTTGGGGAGCAGCTGATAATCTGGATGTCCAGTGGCTCAAACTGGACTCTAGATATGAGCAAGTAACATGGAGCAGAGTTTTTGGGGACAATACGACATCAGTGATGGACAACGTTAGAGGAAGATACCAAGTGGTGACAAACAAATCGGCTCTTCGTGTTTCCAACGTCACATTAACAGACTTTACATGGTACATCTGTCTGGTGATGAACCAACAGCAGTGTGTTAGCAGTCAACCTGTGCAGTTGTTACCGCATGAGATGATCTACGGCTCAGTGGGAGAGGCCGCTGTGTTGCCGTGCACTATCGCTGACTCCACTGATGAACAGCCCCCACGTTGGTCTAATCGGTTATCTGACCTAGAACTACACAACCAGACTGTTCCTTCAGTAGACCAAAACTACTCGCTGGTGTTTTCATCTCTAATGTTAAATCACTCAGGTCAGTACTCCTGTTATGCCTCTATGAGACAGCATGAGTATGAGCTGGTGGTGTGTCCCAAATTTGGCCCCCCTGCTGTAGAGCTCTTCTCAGAGGGTGAAGAAGTCACTCTCACATGCAGAGATAGGAGAAAGGGTAAGGGGCATGGTTGGTTTATCAAGTCGAACCGAACAGAGGGAAGAATCTTTAGTGTAACGACTTATCAGAGCATGAGCAGAGTGAGCTGGTACCGTAATAATGGGAGCCTGGTTATCTCTAATATCTCAGTGGGAGACGCAGGGGAGTACTGGTGTGCAGTTTCTGACCTAAATGATTATCAGTGTGTGTCAACAGAGAGAACCGTGTTAGTGTACATGGAGCCCTTTGGGATTTACTCCACCTTCTTCAAAGTGCGATGCTCAGTGCTCAGTGTCCTGCTGCTGATGCTCTGTGCTGCTGTAGTCGCTGTGAACGTGAGGACACAGAGAGGAGCGCAGCTTTCAGCTCACACACACACTTAATATGCATATGATCATTTCATCACTGGCTTTAATACAGCCTGGTATACACTGGCTTTAATACAGCCTGGTATACACTGGCTTTAATACAAGGGATGGGACACATTCATGCAGAGAAAACATTTAAACTAGAACACAAAAGACAGAGAGAGAGATTACAAAAACAACAAACAGAAATGATGGTAAATAAGACATAAATACCCAATGATTATTATTATAATAATATAAAATAAGTTCTGAATGTTAGAAGTGAACCTGTGATCCTGACAGGGTCCTTATTAGTATGTTGTGTATATATGTAGATGATGTTATATTGTATATATCTTGAGTGAGTTGATCTTTTCTTGATGTTGTTGTGGATGCGTGTTATTGGGTGTGTGTGTGCGTGTGTGTGTTCTAGATGTGTTATTTTAAATCTAAAGATTATGTGATGTTGTATATTATATATGAAGGAATATGAATTGTCTTTAATGCATTTATAATGGTTGTATCTTGTAGTGTTGTCAGTGTTATAAACTTGTCATTATATCTTGGTCTCTATAATCTATCATCTGTTTAATAAACATTATTAATGAACATTAAAACTGTTCCGGTTGTGATTTCTGATTAATTATTATAAGAAACATATCTCTGGGTCTGTAAAATGTTTCTTATGTTAACTTTCAGGAAGTAAAGTTTATTTCTAGAGCACATTTAAACACGCATTAATCTGACCAAAGGGCTGAATAAAAGAACATTAAAGAGACACAGACACACACACACACACACTTTAGCCTATATGTAAAGACCCCAATAGGCCTTTTACACACTTCCGCATTTTTCGACCGGAAATACGTCAATGAAGTGTACTAGAACTTCCTGTTATTGTAGCAGCAGATACGAAAAAAGGCGGATTCGAAGAGTCGCGACTAGAGCCCCTTTTAATCACCCTCCACTGCAGCCTCTATGCATTAGTTACACACTCATCGCTTAACTCACTGCTACCAGCTCATTTACCATATTCTGTTCTCACTCGTTCACACTTTCCATCTGCCCGGTTATGCACAACTGTTTTTTTTTTATTTACAACTGACTCTTTCAACATTTATAGAGTCTGTCTATTCATGCATATTGTTATCCCTAAAATACATTACCACCTAAGCCATTTTGACTCTTCACTAGACTCAGCATTTTACATAGACTGTCTTTCATACTTATTGTGTTATCACTGAACTACATCACTAACTAGAACACAACTTGCACTAACTGTATATTGACTCTTCACTACATCTCAGCAGCGTTATAGACCGTCTATTCATATATTTTTGTTATTACCTTATTCACTCTCGCATATCCTCCGATTTACTTACCCCTCCCTTTGCGACAGATTTGTAATGCCTACTTAATCTGCACTTTATGTAGCCTGCTGCATTATGCATTCTTGTACTGTATTTAATGTAAAACTAAGTTGTCCTGCACGCTGATGCTTTTCTTCGCCAGGTCGTCAATTAATTATAAATGTTTAACTCGTGTTTCTTTTTATTTGTTTATTCATACGTAACGTGTGTGAAGTAGAGCTGAAGATCTTTGCCCGAACCCGACGGTCTTAATTTCTATTATTTTACACGGGCTCTGGCTTCGGGTTGCCATGGTAAATGAGCGGTCAGCTGATGCGTTTCGATTAGCGTGAAAATGGATCCTGAGGAGGTGAAACGGAGGCTGGTCTCTGGAGGACTTAGCCTGTTTCTTTGTTCCAACTTCCTGTAGCCTCCGTTAGTCGTGAATAAATTATATTAAAACATGTATAAATGACTCATTTTATACGAAAGACAAAGGAGCTGTGTGTGTGCGGCGCGCTCTCTTTTTTCTTTCTCTCCCTTTTCCGCCGAGTGGTGCGTGTGCCCGCTCGCGGTGCGAAGCGTGTGTCTGCGCTATTCTCCGACACTCTGATGATGCTGATAGACTTTACAGTCGCGCTGTAAACGGGTTCGGGCTTTTAAAAAGCGGTCAATCAAAATGTACTTGTCGGGCTCGGGCCTTTTCGGGCCGTACTTTTAATGCCCGATTATAGCTCTAGCATGTCAAACACACACACACACACACACACACACACACACACACACACACACACACACACACACACACACACACACACACACACACACACACACACACACACACACCCCCCTCTCTCTTATCTCTGGATGTTTCCTCTCCTCTCTGAATATGTGCATGGTTTCAGAGTCATGTAGAGGACATTGATCGCTGGATAGAGAGCTGATGCTGCAAAGTTTCCTCCGAAGATGAGATAAAGAAGTCATGGTTGGTAAAAACACACTAATGGAGCTACGTTAGCCTGCTGCTGCTACATAGGCTGCTATCAGCTTTGCAGCCATGCTGCGCACACCTTTACCTTTATGTGTGTGTGTGTCTCTGTGTGTGTGTCTGTGTGTGTGTCTGTGCGTGTGTGTGTGTGTCTGTGCGTGTGTGTCTGTGCGTGTGTGTGTGCATGTGTGTGTGTCTGTGTGCGTGTGTGTGTCCAACCGAACAGTAAAATGAAACGGTTGCATACTAAACAGATGCTACTACTAACTATAAAGGACTGTATGTGACCAGACCGTCTGGGTGATCTGGTTGTGATGACAACAAGCTCTACGAGCACCGTACACCTCAACTGGTTCCATCAGAACACACCTGACAGCTCAACAACATCCCAAACACTCCTGACATGCACATTGTAAACAAGGCTATGAAATCTGTATGCGTCTTTGAGGTAGGCTGTGTGTGTGTGTTTCTGTGTGTTTGTGTGGGTGTGTACATGTATGTGTGTGCGTCTGTGTGTGTGTCTGTGTGTGTGTGTGTGCGTGCATGTATGTGTGTGTGTGTGCGTGTGTGTGTATGTGTGTGTATATATGTATGTGTGTTTGTGTACCTGTGTGTGTCAATGTGTATGTGTGTGTATATACAGTACAGGCCAAAAGTTTGGACACACCTTCTCATTCAATGTGTTTCTTTTTTATTTTCATGACTATTTACATTGTAGATTCTCACTGAAGGCATCAAAACTATGAATGAACACATATGGAACATGTCTTATATTTTAGATTCTTCAAAGTAGCCACCCTTTGCTTTTTTATTAATAAGGGAAAAACTTCCACTAATGAACCCTGACAAAGCACACCTGTGAAGGTAAAACCATTTCAGGTGACTACCTCATGAAGCTCATTGAGAGAACACCAAGGGTTTGCAGAGTTATCAAAAAAAGCAAAGGGTGGC
>NC_053113.1:5539313-5541813 GCF_010015445.1 Perca fluviatilis
TGTTCTAGATAGGATGGTGCTAGACCATTTAGAGCTTTGTAGGTCAGAAGAAGGATTTTAAATTCAATCCTGGAGTTGCCGTACCGGCGGAGATGCCGAGTATGCCGACCTAAGTCGCCGATGACCGAAATACGGGCAGTATTTCGCATGCTGTTTCAGGTACGGATCACTGCATTTGCTTTTCTGTTTCAGATCCGTGCTACACGGAGGTAAGCTACATATTTTATAAATTTCAAATTTTATTTAATTTTCGCGTGTTCTATTTCCTTCATGTTCCAAAATAAGTCACGTTTTGGGGGTTACATCATGGTTCCCTGCCCCTACATTAAATGTAGTAATATATTAAATGTATTAATATAACAATGGAGTTCAATCTCCAGTATATGCTCTTGTACATTAAAACCTTTTGCATATCTGCAAACAAGTCTCTCCTGATTGAAATATACTCACATACAGTACATACATAAAAAGACATAAGATAAATAGAAGTTCTGAATATGTTGTGTTAAAACAAGTTGAATCTTCAAATCCTGTCTCTTCATACTGGTCATGAAACGATATGATTGTTTTGGGGTTTGTATCATCGTGACTTCTGTGAGTTGATTCTGAAAGCAGTTACAATATCTCAGAGAACAAAGTGACATGAAGCAGCGGTCAGTTAACAATGTTCTAAAGGTTTAATGGGACATACAGGGATATATAAATTTTTTAACAAACGCTCCATAAACTTTCATTTATTTAGATGATGTGAGAGTAGACCAACCGTGGGGCAGCGGTGTCACACACTGAACAGCGGGCACACCACTTCCGCTATACTTCAAAATAAAAGCTTTTTTTAAAAACTGAACACAGCTTCAGTTAAACTCGTAGACTGTAAATACACACACATATAGTATGTCTATGGTTAAACTGGATTTTTTGAATTTTGGGCAGGCCTAGTTTAAGTTTAAAAAAACAGCTGCACACTAAATGTATTGACAATTGTGGAATGAAGCAATAACAATACATGTTAATACACATTAAAGCTCCCATATTATGCTCATTTTCAGGTTCATAATTGTAATTTGAGGTTGTACCAGAATAGGTTTACATGGTTTAATTTTCAAAAATACCATATTTTTGTTGTACTACACATTGCTGCAGATCCTCTTTTCAGCCTGTGTTCAGGTCTCTGTTTTAGCTACAGAGTGAGACATCATACTTCTTTACCATCTATGTAGTGAGTCGCACATGCTCAGTAGCTAGGTAAGGCTCACACCAGATAGCTGTTTGGTTCTCTAACTTCAGTCAGTTACAAGGCAGGATTAGCCGGGAGACTTCTTCTGAACAAGGACACACTTCCGCCTTAGCGTGGAATACCTGCAGAACAGGGACATGGAAGTAGTTCTTTTGTAGATTATGGTCAACTAGTGTGTGTTGTAGCAGTGTTTTACCATTGAGAACGAGCTAGCATGCTAGTACTAGCGTGCTACGGTTAGCCCCTCGTTTCGGCTAGTGACGTAGAAAGACGTGCAGATTTTGACCAGCTGACCCGGAGACTGAAGGCAGGACACATTCAGAAACCGTATCTCACTCAGAACACTATGGATGGTTGTTTTTCCAAGGTTGTATGCATGTGGAAGCACCAGAGACACAAAATAACACCCCGAAAAAGTGTTTTTTTCATAATATGGGCACTTTAACATACACATTCCAAGATGGCCTATTTCGCAGATTTTTTTTAAACGTTATTACGGTGCATAACTTACTGGAACAAAGTGACTAAACCACTGAGTATCTAAATGTCCATTGAAGCGATACTGGAGTTAAAGACCCCCTGATCTCTGCCCGATTCTCTGAATGAATGCCTGCATTGCATTGTGGGATATCGACTTTGAATGTGCCCAGCTCGGCTCATATTGTAGTGTTCTGTCTTACAGCATACTGTAATATTTCACCGGTAATAAGACCGAAATAATATTATTAAAATAAAGAAATGAATGCCATGATAACATCTAAATAAATGTTGATAGATATAGCGTTATATTTTTAAAAAGAACAATAAACAACAAAGCAATCCAGCTTCCCTGGCAATAAGAAATACATATAAACCATGATAAGATCTGGTGAATACATGTTGATTAAAAAAAATTGGGCTAAAATTACCAATAATAGCAAAGCTGTATACATCTTCTCTGCTGCAGCTGACTAGCAGAAAGATGTGATCACAAAAGATGCTTCCCATTGAAATACATTAGTTTAAAATACGAAAACAACGAGATAAACATGGCTGTGTACACGTATCAATAGATTATATTACATGACCATATCACAAACTGCCGTGAGACTGGGTTGTCCTTTTCCACATTTCCTGTTTCTCTACCAACTGTCTGGTTCATAATGCTTCTTTCTACCATATAAGGCTTATTCTATTCTGTTCTACCCAGAGTTCTTTTAACCACTTCCTCAATGACATGCACACAGCTTCTTTAGAAACAACAACAACACCCTTTAACTGTCA
>NC_053113.1:5546813-5631813 GCF_010015445.1 Perca fluviatilis
ATTTAAAATGACAATAACAAATGTCCAACAGGTGTGTTCACTGCCCCGGTGAGAGGAGTGTACAACTTTGAGTGGTCGATCGGTGCATATGGAGGCGGCAACCACGGTACAGCGGCTTGGTTGGTCAAGAACTCCGAGAATGTTTTCATGGCATGGGAGAGACAGGAGGGCGGTTTTATGAGTGCTTCTAAAGGCGTTGCGCTGTTGCTGGAGGTGGGAGACGTTGTGTGTGTGCGTCTGGTGGCTAACGGTAGCAATGTGGCGTACGACGATGGAAGTAACCACACCACCTTCAGTGGGCATCTGCTGTTCCCCATGTAAGACAGAAACAGCAGCTCTATGATAGTCACGCAGGTTTTTGTTGTCTTAAACAAGTCTTCATAGCACTTCATAGATTTGATCTGATTTTCATCTGCATCCAAATAATGATAAGTAATAATTGTCGACAGGAATCTATTTTTTTCCTTCAAATATAAAATGGTTACTGTTTGAGTCATTTTAATCAAATAATAAACATATATCGTTGCAATTACATCTGTGAGCATTTCTTTAATCTGTTTGTTTCAACTTTAACTTATTGAAATTAGATAATCAAATGCAACATAATAGACATGCACATATGTAGACACGGACATATGTAGACATAGACATATGTAGACTTAGCCATAATAGACATGGACACATGTAGACATAGACATAATAGACATGGACATATGTAGACATAGACATATGTAGACATAGATATAATAGACATGGACATATGTAGACACGGACATACCGGTATGTAGACACGGACATATGTAGACATAGACATATGTAGACTTAGCCATAATAGACACGGACATATGTAGACATAGACATAATAGACATGGACATATGTAGACAGACATATGTAGACATAGACATAATAGACATGGACATATGTAGACATAGACATATGTAGACATAGATATAATAGACATGGACATATGTAGACATAGACATATGTAGACACAGACATATGTAGACAGAAATATGTAGACAGAAATATGTAGACATGGACATATGTAGACATATGTAGACACAGACATATGTAGACACGGACATAGTAGACATAGACATATGTAGACATGGACATATGTAGACATAGACATAATATACATAGACATATGTAGACAGACATATGTAGACACACATATGTAGACAGACATATGTAGACACAGACATATGTAGACATAGACATAATATACATGGACATATGTAGACAGACATATGTAGACATAGACATATGTAGACAGACATATGTAGACATAGACATAATATACATGGACATATGTAGACAGACATATGTAGACACAGACATATGTAGACATAGACATATGTAGACACAGTTTTTTTTTTTTTTTTTTTTTTCCACAAATGAACGTGCCATAACGGACATGCAATACTAACATTACATTATCACACCAAGTACTCTCAGTCACTTAGCCTGCGAAAATTCCTAGCTAGAAGTTACTAGCATCAACAAATAGGCGCTAACCGGCGCTAACGTGTACAGGCTACTTCAGAAACTTACTTCATGTGACTCGAGAGCGCAGACTCGCCCATTGTGAAAAGCTGCACGTCTTTTTTGCAGACTTTACAAGAGGCAACTCGTAGGGTTTGTCCTCGTTTAATCCATAATTTGTATTTTTCATCTTCCAGCCAACGTTCATGGAAACGACAACCTGTCGGCAGCGCCAAGACCCGCCCTTCAATACCATTTCTTGGCCAGGTGTCCATGATGCTTACGCAAGGTAGCGTAAGCGTGACACGTTACGGCACCGTGCATCATTATAACGTTTTAAAACGTCATTCTTATAATTTGTAACTGATTCTTTTTTCGGATATATTGCAAATTTCTGTCCAATATTTTTACATTTTCATGAAATTGTAAAAAAAAAAAAAAATTATTATTATTATTTTCTGGATTATTTTTTTATATTTTTTTTACCAATTTTCTCACCTATTTTGACATTTTTCCCTGAGATATTTGACTCTGTCTCCAGAAAACAAACTGATTGTTCCTATTAGGATAATTATTATAAATAATAAATAAATATAACTTTTCTAACCCATCCTGTAAACTTTGGGACCTAAAAGTGAAATAACGACTCAGAGAGAAAGTTTGATGCTATTTATTGAAGAGTCGTCCGTCCACAGAGAGTAAAATGATCCACAAGTGTTAGTGAGAAGTTTCCTTCTACAGAGATTAAAATATCACCGACACATTTAAATACAATAACAACACAGTGATGACACAGAGACCACCCCCCCACCACCCCCTCAGATAACAATGAAGCCCCGCCCACTTTTTACACCTGATCATCTCATCTCATCTTGGGGTTTTGTCTTTACTAAACTTTCATTCTACCAGTCTGTGTGTGTGTGTGTGTGTGTGTATGTATGTATGTGTGAGTGTGTATGTGTGTCTGTGTGTGTGTGTGTGTGTGTGTATGTATGTATGTGTGAGTGTGTATGTGTGTCTGTGTGTGTGTATGTGTGTGTATGTCTGTGTGTGTGTGTGACTGTGTGTGTCTGCCATTTTCACAATGAGAGGGTTGGGGGGCAAACGACTGATATGACGTATGATGATGTATGGTATAAACCAGTGTTTCTCAAATGGGGGTAGGCGTCCCCCTAGGGGTACTTTGGAGGACTGCAGGGGGCACATGTCCCCCCTAGGAGTACTCTGCAGGGGGTCCCAGAGATATTTTGCTAAATGTTTTTCAGTTCTAAAGCTGTTGGACCAGAACATCGTTCCTCTCTAAATGGACTTACTTTACTACCAAAGATGTGATGTTTTTGTCACCTTCTTTGGACCTAATCTTGCCTTCATTCCTTCCTTCCTTCCTTCTACTGTCGTTTTTTGTAGATATTTTTGTCGCTGTATTTGAAGTTTGTCAATTTCGCTTTCAGAAGTTTTTGTCCCTTTTTTAGACCTATTCTTTTTGGAATTTTCTGTCCCTTCTGTCGACCTGTTCTTGCCTTTTTTTGGCCATGTTAGAGATCCACTGGGTTTGGGAGACATTTTATTTTGTAGGAGGAAAGGGGTTCACTGTGTCATCTTTCAACAAAACACAAAATGCAACATCAAATACACGTAGCACCAACATTAATTTCTGGCTAAATAAATACTCTGATGACATTTACAGTAAAAATATAAAACGGTCGAGCTCAAACATATATTTACAAAATCACAGAGAGATAAAAAAACAGAACCAGAACCACAGACAAAGAAAAAACACACAAAATATCGTTCCTAAATGACCGGAAAAGTCACTTGTTTCTCCTCAGTTCCTCCTGTTTAACTTTTGTAAATACGAAAACATTTTGGTTTGTGACGCGACTACAAACTTTCAGTCCAAACTATCAGACGTGTAGATAAATATTCAAGCGATGTATGACACAAAGAAACAGCCACGACTCGGATAAAAGTGGAGCTGAAGTTTCTGGTTCTGGTTCTGCAGCTTTCTGTTGAGATGTTCGACTCGGAGTCGGCCTCCTGCACGCCGGCTGCGTGGCGGGAGCGTGTCGGCTGCGTGGCGGGAGCGTGTCGGCTGCGTGGCGGGGCGTGTCGGCTGCGTGGGAGGGCGGTCGGCTGCGTGAGGCGGGGCGTGTAAGTGCGTGGCGGGAGCGTGTCGGCTGCGTGGCGGGAGCGTGTCCGTTTTTATTTCAGCTCCCATGTTAACAGGTTAGAGCTTAACATGCAGGCGTGACACGCGCGTCTCGTATTTCGCGTGACACGCCAGCGTGTTGGAAGCGTTTCCAGACAACATAGAATAGGAAAAGATGTTTATATGTTATTTTGACACTACTACATTTAATAAATTACATTTTGATGCTTGAAAGTCTTGAGGTTTTGACAAAAAAGCAGATATATAAATGTAATTTAAAAAAATAAGAATTATCGATTTTCAATATATGGCACCAGCTGTCAATCCAGAAGGAAATATTCTGGAGCCTATTCTGCCGTCAATACTGCCGACGTTGTCTTTGCTGTAATCAGATCAGCATATATTTATGTTTATGTTTATGGGAAACATCCATGTGTCCAGACAAGGCTAGCAGCAGCAGCAGCAGCGCCGCGTCAGACACGTTTCTGTTGTGTAAAGACATAGAAAACGCCACGCAGCTGACTCGCCGCGCAGCTGACTCGCCGCGCAGCTGACTCGCCGCGCAGCTGACTCGCCACGCAGCTGACTCGCCACGCAGCTGACTCGCCACGCAGCTGACTCGCCACGCAGCTGACTCGCCACGCTCACGCCACGCAGCCAGCGTGCAGGAGGCCTAACAGGACAGATCATCACAGCTTGCTGCTCTCTTTGGGTTGTTGTTTTTTTTTTAATCTTTTTTACACTGAAACTGAAGAACATGAATAAAGAAGGTAAAGTTTATTTCAGCGAGAAACTCAGAAAAAAAAAGTCCAATCTGAAACAAATGTTCATCGTTTTTTTTTCTCTCCACAACTCAGGCTACGTTTACACATGGCCGGCTACTTTCAGAAACGGACATTTCACCCTCTCTCCGTTTTCAAAAAATAACATCGTGCACAGCTGTCAGTTGTTCGTTTACACGCAGCGGTGTCAAACTCATTTTCCCAGAAGGCCACACTGGAAAAAGAGGATCACACCGAGGACCAGACATGGAGAGCTTATTGACGTGCTTTTAGTTACTGCATGTCACTTATTTTCTTTTTTATCACTTATTTTGTTGTTTTTATTCCGACTTTTTTGTGGCTTTCTCAGACATTTGTCACCTTTTTGTAAATTTGTTGCTTTTTCCAACATTTTTGTACACTTTTTGTTGCATTTTTGTTGACATGAAGCCCTACAAAAGTCATCAAGCCATCCTAGAATTTAGCAAATCAAGCAAAACAAAGATAAATATTTTTTTAACAACAACCAGTTTCACAGCCTGAATATGAAAACTCTCTCTCTGCTTCTGACTTTCCGAGTCTCAGAGTCAGCAAATCTGCCGTATGTCTGCTTTGAATGTCAGGTAATTTCAGTTTAAAAAAACACTTTCCTTTGTTTTTGGTTTGGCACACAACTAGCGGGGCCAAAATTTATTGTGAACCCAAATTGATGTACGGGCCAGATCTAAATCTGCAACGGGCTGGATTTGGCCCGCGGGCCTTGAGTTTGACACATGTGGTTTACACAAACCCGTGTATATATATATATATATATATATATGCCGTCAAGAGCACGCCAAACCTGTAGGTGGCAGTGTAACGAGAAGCTCAAGCCCACGTTAGCCAATCAGAATTCTCCGTTTGCACAAACAAAGGAAATGTCTCAGTTTTTCAAAAATAACCACGTACGTGTAAACGGGATATGAAAGATATTCAGTTTCCTGTCACAGAGGAGTGAAGAAACTAGCAGATATTCACATTTAACAAAGCTGGAATCTGAGAAGTTTGACTTTTCTTTAAAAAAAAAAAAAAAGACTCGGAGCGATTAATCGATTGATCGACTATGAAAGAAAAACATGTTTTGAGGTTAAATAATTTGTCAAATGTATTCACAGCTTCTCACGCGATTCTCTTAGTACTTTATTAACAAAAATACTGACTGACCAAAGCCTCTCAGCTGACCAATCACAGGCCAATCAGAAGGGTTTTCAGTGCACTTCTGGGCGGAGCTGGAGGCGGAGCTAAAAGTTCACTAAGGTTGCTTTCTCTGTCGCTGCCCGATCGATCCGTACCGGAAGCCAAATTTGCGTTTTACCAACATTCCCCGACAGACTGTGAAAGCCACGTCTTCTAGCAAACAACAGAAGCATGCCTAAAAGCTCCTGTGTGGTGATATTCACTACCAACAATGTAGAGAACCCAGAACTTAAGATTTTATAAGATGCCGACCCGAAAAAAACTGAGCTTTTATGGAGACAAAAGTGGATACAGATGTGAGGAATCACCAGAGAGAATGGGGGAGACACTAAGCTAACGTTACGCCCGATGTAGTCCCTCATTTCTGTGTGGACTAGCTAGACCTTCCTCCACAGTGCTGCAGAGGAATATTTAATGTAAAAAAGTCAAAATATTTAATGTAAAAAAGTCAAAATATTTAATGTAAAAAAGTCAAAATATTTAATGTAAAAAAGTCAAAATATTTAATGTAAAATGTAAAAAAGTCAGAATATTTAATGTAAAAAAAGTCAGAATATTTTATGTCTCTCTGCTGATTCCTCAACATCTGTTTCCACTTTTGTCTTCATAAAAGCTCAGTTTTTCGGCCCTATGTTCCAAGATTTCTAAGATTTTTTTCAAAATTAGGCCCTATGTTCCCACATTCCCCTTTTTCATAAATTTGTATCAGATTTTATCCCCCTAACCCTAAAAATCTTGTGGGAGGATAGGGCTTAAATTGAAGGGAAATGTAGCAACAAAAGACCTAATTTTGTGGGAACATAGGGCTGTGAGAACATAAGGCTGTGGGAACATAAGGCTGTGGGAACATAGGGCTGTGAGAACATAGGGCTGTGAGAACATAGGGCTGTGGGAACATAGGGCTGTGGGAACATAGGGCTGTGGGAACAAAGAGCTGTGGGAACAAAGGGCTGTGGGAACATAGGGCTGTGGGAACATAGGGCTGTGGGAACATAGGGCTGTGGGAACATAGAGCTGTGGGAACATAGGGCTATGGGAACATAGGGCTGTGGGAACATAGGGCTGTGGGAACATAGGGCTGTGGGAACAAAGAGCTGTGGGAACATAGGGCTGTGGGAACATAGGGCTGTGGGAACATAGGGCTGTGGGAACATAGAGCTGTGGGAACAAAGAGCTGTGGGAACATAGGGCTGTGGGAACATAAGGCTGTGGGAACATAGGGCTGTGGGAACATAGGGTTTTGGGAAAATAGGCCCTAATTTGAAGAAAATTCTTAGAAATGTGGGAACATAGGGACTAATTTTCAGTGAAAACAATTTCTTAGAAATGTGGGAACATAGAGCTGACCCCAAAACTTAAGTTCTGGGTTCTCTACATTGTTGGTAGTGCATCCCATTACACAGCAGCTTTTAGGCATGTTTCCGTTTGTTGCTATCACATGGAATAAAGAGGAGAAAACCTTCACACTATACAAGTCAACAGAGAGCGTAGAATTTTCCCCCACAAGGTTGGGGCGGGACTTACATGCGCTCTTGGCGTTTTCTTTGGCAAAGTAATAAGCTGCCCTACTCTGCCTGTGATTGGCTAGTACTCGTTGCCTTCGTTGGTTGGATTGGTTAGGTTTTAGGCACGAGGAGTGAAACATCAGAGCCAAACAGAGGCCGAGTAGGGCAAGACATTTCTAGGAAAATGCAGATTGGCGTACCAGAAACCTGATTTGTTCTATGTGTGCGTGCGTAAAGATGGTATCAAGGCAGTGACCTTGATTGGTCAGAGCATATATTAAAAATAAAATTGGGTTTTTCCGGTATGAATCGGGTTCTGATGAGGAGAGAAAGTCATTTCAACACCACCAACCAATCAGCTGCTACATCACACCATGTGACGTGCAAAATATTTCTGTCAGGTAAAAACATTGGGTATTTTCACTCTCTAAAAGCTGTTTCCTGGTTTAACAACATGTTTCCCAAAAGCCCAAGGCGAAGTTCTCCAACTATAAGGATTATATTCTAGATGAATGGATTAGTTGTTTGATCTCTAAAATGTCATAAAATAAGGAAAAATGTGGATCAGTGTTTCCCAAAAAGCCCAAAATAATGTCTTGTTTTGTCCACAACTCAAAGATATTCAGTTTCCTGACCCAGAGGAGAGAAAAAACTAGAACATATTCACATTTAACAAGCTGACATCACTCAAGTTTACCTGTTTTTACATAAGAAAAGACTCAAATTGATTAATCGATTATCAAAATAGTTTAGCAATTCATTTAATAGTTGACAACTAATCCGTGAATCTTTGCAGCTCTACAACAGTTTTCTATTACCAGGCAGATGTTTGGTATGGTGTCTGAATTGGACCAAAGGTGCTGACACACCAAGCCGATAATCGGCCGTCTGACAGTCTGGCGAGGTCGGTGACTCGAGTCTGTTCGGTGTGTTCCGTGCTGTCGTCCGTCCGAGGGGCCGTCGGCCTTCATTTTGGCCGATTTGACATGTATAATCGGCGGGGTGGGCACTACCAGCAGTCGGACTCAATGACTCATCTGATTGGTGGAGAGCTAACCTGGAAACGGGGAGCGGGATGAGCGCGACTAGACTTTCTCAAAATCTGTTAAACTGACCTTTGTTGATCTGAAATGAAGACAGATTCAGCAACTGCACGGCCTATTTCTCGCTTAAAATGTTTTCAGAAACACTTTTTGGTGAACTATTTTAGTACAATATGAGCTCGTATTCCAAACGAGCCGCCATTATGGTTGGGGAGCAGCCAGACCCACGTGACGCGTTCGTCCAATCAGCTGCCGGTTTTCATTTTTTGGGCGGCAATACAGATTAGCGCCGCCTGCTGTTTTGGAGACGTATTACGTTTCGTGCACGCGCAGAATGTATGCTCAAGTCGGCATCTCTTCGGTGTGTTCTGAGGCACTTTTTGGACCTCGGGGAGGCTGGCTTTTCTGCCGATGGTCGGCCGTCGGGTTGGTGTGTCAGAGCCTTAACTCAGCAGATGTCTTCAAACATATATCTTGTAAGGGGAGACACAAATCGATCCTAGGAACCTGATTCGACTGCCAATCTCACAGTTATAACATTGCAGTTTGAAAATGTACTCATGAAACAAAGGATCCTTTTATGCTGGCTATATGGGGTGCTGATTTTACATAGACATGCTTATCTATAGCCTACTTTGGTACAAATATTATCCTATTAAAAAATTATGTTAATAACATATAGACCAAAGGGTAGCATGCTAATGTGACAACCACAGAGGACTTAGCACTGGTGCACAGGGCCTGAAATCAACACCCGACCAAGCGCCAAATGTGGGTGAATGTTGCCAGTGGTGGATGAAAACCATGAATTTAATTCAATTACATTTTATTTATAGCGTCAAATCATAACAAGAGTTATCTCAGGACACTTTACGGATAGTGTGGGTCTAGACCACACTCTATAATTTACAAAGACCCAAAAATCCCCAAGAGCAAGAATTTGGTGTAACAGTGGCGAGGAAAAAAGTTTTTACAGACATAGCCTGGCGGTAAGTCTATCTGCCACGTCAAAAAAAATAGAGTGATTAGTTGTTTTCAGCAGCTGTTGTTTACATTTCCTTGGATTGGAGTTTGAAAATGCTTCTGCACATTAACTGGGTTGAAGGGATAGGGGTAAGGTTTAAAGGCTCTGACGCACCAACCTGACGGCCAACCGTCGGCAGAAAAGCCAGTCGGACTGATCAGTCGGCTCCCCGAGGTCCAAAAAGTGCCTCAGAACACACCGAAGAGACGCCAACATGAGTGTACGTTCTGCGCATGCGCGAGATGTAATACGTCTCCATAACAGCAGGCGCCGCTAATCTGTATTGTCGCCCAAAAAATGAAAACCAGAAACCTTTCTAGACCTGGTAAACACAGAGCACACTGTCGTCACCCATTGTTTACATCAGAGAGAGGTGATAGTGGTCAAGAAGGATTGTTGTTGTCATTACTCGGTGAACAGAAGGAAATACGATGGCCAGTAATAAGAAGATACTGGCGCTGTCAGCTCCGGTTTTCTCGTGCACGGATTCGCTAGTCAAGGGCTAGCACTCCAACAATCAGATTGGTCATTAAGTCCGACCGCCCACTGGCCGATTCAACAAGTCAAATCGGCCCAAATGAAGGCGGCATGGAACACACCGAACAGACTCCAGTCACCGACCTCGCCAGACGGCCGATAATGGGGTTGGTGTGTCAGAGGCTTAAGGGTGAAGGGTTAGGGGTAGATAGGGCCGATTGGTTAGGGGTGAAGGGCTAGGGGTTAAGGGTTAAAGCTCCATTGTGTAATGTTTTGAGTTGATTCTTAGCAAAAACCTCTTTCTTTCACAAATATGTGCTCATTCATGTGTAATTACTTTCACCAACTAATCAAAGTATTCTCGTCAGCGTAGAATCTGACATTCAGAATCATGTTGCGCCTCCATCTTTAAAATACATTACCTAAAGAGGGACATACCTCAGAGTTTCGCGTTTTTAAATGAATGCCAGAGGGAGATTACTCGATCTGCCGGCAGATTTGAAAGCCCGTTGAAAATGTAGGATCACGCTGATACTTTGCTAACATTAGCTTGCATTCGTTTGGGAACCTGATAGCTGATGTTAGCAATGAAATGGTACCAAAATAACAAAAAAGTAAAACTATTATTACACTGGAAGGAACACTCCCGGACGAAGTCATACTTCTTGGAACAATACGGCCACCGTAGGAGTTAAAACGCGCTCGGAATGGGAGGGGCTAGAAAGTAATACTCAGTTGGTTTGGTTGTCATATACAATTTCACCGCTAGACGGGAGAAATTCTTACACAATGTAGCTTTAAGGGGTAAGGATTATGGGTGAAAGGTTAGGGGTTGGTTAGGGGTAAGGATTAGGGGTAGATAGGGCCGATTGGTTAGGGGTGAAGGGTTAGGGGTAGATAGTAGGACTGTGCAATTAATCGAAATTTAATCGTGAATATGATTTCTGCTCGCAATGATAACAAAATCAGAATAATCGAGAAAAACTATTATTTAGCTCATTACGTTTTGCAAGTAAACTCTTATTTTCTCTTGAAAAAATTAAGTTTAAATAGGAAAAGTATTAAGGCAAATTTCAGTTTCTTTTCCTTTTACTGTTGATTTATTGAAGTTTTTTTAAGTTCAATAATTGCAACATCTTTCCAGAAGTCAATGAGTAACGTGTTAAATTATTTTTTATTATTATTATTATTATTTTAATATTGACTGAAATAATTGTGATTATATTTTTTTCCATAATCGAGCAGCCCTAGTAGATAGGGCCGATTGGTTAGGGGTGAAGGGTTAGGGGTAGATAGGGCAGATTGGTTAGGGGGTAAGGGTTAGGGGTAGATAGGGCCTATTGGTTAGGGGTGAAGGGTTAGGGGTAGATAGGGCCTATTGGTTAGGGGGTAAGGGTTAGGGGTAGATAGGGCCTATTGGTTATGGGTGAAGGGTTAGGGGTAGATAGGGTCTATTGGTTAGGGGTAAGGGTTAGGGGTAGATAGGGCCTATTGGTTAGGGGTAAGGGTTAGGGGTAGATAGGGTCTATTGGTTAGGGGGTAAGGGTTAGGGGTAGATAGGGCCTATTGGTTAGGGGTAATGGTTAGGGGTAGATAGGGCCTATTGGTTAGGGGTAGAGATGTTCCGATACTGATACCAGTATTGGTATCGGCTCCGATACTGCCTAAAACGCTGGTATCGGTATCGGGAAGTACTGGAGTTTATGCACCGATCCGATACCACGTAATAAAGCCCTAAAGAAAATCTATGTTAAAGTAGTTCATTTATGTTCTTTTTCCGTTATAACTGAAGTCAAACTGGAGAATAAAAGAAAGTGGCCTTCATTGTTTGTTCATGTTTCACAAAGACCAACAACAAAATATAGAAATCATATCACATCCATACAGGGATAGTAGTATACAGTTGTTAAAACATAATAAAATATATGACGCACTGGTATCGGATTGGTACTATCGGCCGATATGCAATATCAGGTATCGGAATCGGTATCGGGAAGCAAAAAATGGTATCGGACCATCTCTAGTTAAGGGTAAGGATTAGGGGTAGATAGGGCCAATTGGTTAGGGGTGAAGGGTTAGCTGAATGGGATGGGATGGCTGAATCATGCGAGCAACAAAAATATGAGGACGATTCAAAGAAAAATTCAAAGAAGACGGTTTAATTCTAAGTCAACATTTTGGCAACGGCGATGTTGGTGAGTTGCGCTGACAGGAGAAATCAATAAATAGAAAGATAAAAATATATTTTAAGAGTCATTAATTATATTGATTTTGTTAATGACTGGACAGCACTTACATGTGCATTCTTAACAAGTCAGAGACAAGGCTCGTGCGTTTTATTTTACCTTTAAGAGTCAAAAGAAATCGGCAGGTAAAAAATCTGCTTGAAAAAAAATCTAAAAAGGATTGATTGGTTGTCAGTGTTTTCTTAAAGTATTTAACTTTTTGTTAAAAATATATATTCCAGCTTCTTTCCTTAAAATATTTCAAATTTTTTTGTCAACATTTTTAGACTTTTTCTCTCAAAATATTCCGACATTTGTTCTCTAAATATCCATGATTCCCGCCCTATAGACACACCTGTGGTGATCTGAAAAGCATTGATTGGTTGGCAGTGTTAAACATGACAGCGTGTCCTCGCAGAGACAAACAGAAGCGTCCGGTCCGGTCCGTCCTCTCAGACTCGGCGTCGTCTCGTTCTTACTCCCTCATGCAGACGCTGCACCTGCCGATGCTCTCCCTCTGCTGCCAGCCCTCCGTCAGCGTGGAGGACGCCGAGCTGTCGGAGGCCGAGGAGGCGGCAGCGGACGTATCCACTCGGGTCAGCCAGAAACTGTAGATGTTGGCAAAGTAGTGGCAGGTTCCCCGCGGGCCCTGGCACTCCACGAAGGGCTGCGCCCGGAAGTCTGCCAGACAGCTGCCGGACGAGGTCAGAGACTGGCCGCCGCCCTCGTCTCCGGCGCCCGTATGCTGCAACACACACAGGAAGTCACATCATCAGCACGAGGGGTCGACAGATACTGTTTTTTCATGGCCGATACCGATTATTAATAGTTAATGAAACCAATATTTGTAAAGTAGCAATGCCACAGGGTGAAAAGCTTAACTGGCTTCGACCGAAGAATGAGACGCTTTTGCTTCAGGCTCCTGAATGTCAACAGCAGCGAGGGTGATGAGTGTTGATTGGCAATCACCCGTATAACATCTAGCCAATCAGATGGTGTTGTGGGCAGGACATTAAGTCAGAGACAGTGGTGAGTGGAAGGACAGACACAGAGCTTCAGCTTAATCTAGAATAATGTGTCCGCCATTGACCAACAAAAACCTGGTCTAAAGTCAATAACGCAGCATTTCATTGTTATTTTAACAGCAGCACACACACATGCAGAAGATTACAAATAAAAATATTACGGTGCAAATCCTCCATCATAATAGCAATACTCCAAGGTCCAAACGCGCCTGGCATTTAAAGGGAATGGGAGATGATCTCTGATTGGTTGATTGCATGTTACGCCCAAAACACACCTCTGATTAATGAAGACACAAAGTACAACCCTTTAGAACCAGGCCCCCCCGCGAACGGACCCTTTTTTCTGCCGTCAAATTAGCAAAAGTGGATTTGGACACACCCTAAACGCACCTGCGCCAGGCGCTTCACGCCGTGCGCTTCAACCGTTAAAATAGGGCCCATACTGTGTAAGTAGGACGCCTGCTGTTTTTGGGGATATTTTAGTGTTAAATTGACCCTGCTTGTGCCTCTGCAGTACCCACCATGAGGAAGGAGTACCCGGTCCAGAGTCTCCTCCAGCTGGGGGGGCAGTCCGGCTGGGTGGAGGTCTGGCTGTGCAGGGCGATGGGAGAGGAGGGGGATTCACACACCACGCAGCGGCTGATGTGATCTTCAATGGAGGCTCCGCCCACAGGCAAACTGGGCACGGCCGCCGTCGTCGACAGCCAATAGGATTTATCGTTGCGGCTGGCGTACGAGCAGGTTCCCATGTTACAGGAGGAGAACGGCATGGTGGAAAAGACCCGCATACATGACCCCGCCTGACCTGGAAACATAGAAAGTACAGATATTAATTAAAATACAATTAAGCAATAGACAGGCCTGTGGTATGTTGTGATAGTATCAGCAAAAATGACAATATCAAGTTATAGTCACATTTCGATTTCAATATATTTTTATTAGTGCTGTCAAATGATCAAAATATTTAATCGCAATTAATCACATTAATGTCATTGTCAACCATCAGGCCATCAGCTGTGTGCTCGGCCATCAGGTGTGTGTTTGGCCATCAGCTGTGTGCTCGGCCATCAGGTGTGTGCTCGGCCATCAGCTGTGCTCTTGGCCATCAGCTGTGCGCTCGGCCATCAGCTGTGCTCTTGGCCATCAGCTGTGCTCTTGGCCATCAGCTGTGCTCTTGGCCATCAGCTGTGCTCTTGGCCATCAGCTGTGCGCTCGGCCATCAGCTGTGCTCTTGGCCATCAGCTGTGCGCTCGGCCATCAGCTGTGGACTCGGCTATCAAGTGGTATTTCAGACTGGACGTGCTGCGATGATAGTTCACTTCACAACGACAAAACACACACATCACTTTTGTCTTGTCAATGGAACCATTTGGCAACTTTTCAAAAGTAAACTTTCCATTCAGAATCTTATCGGCATCCATTTTGGCATCTCGCGCTCGCCATCAACTCAAAACGTAACGTTAGCCTGCTACTCTTTGGCCGGCTCGCAAGCCCAAACAAGTGTGTGCGGCGTGCCTGTTGTTTTGTTTCCGGTCTAGCTAGATCCGGTGTGGTGTTGTAGTTTTTCTAATGTTACTAGTTGTTGCAACAGCATGTGAAAAAAACTACAAAGTCAAACAAATATACGCCGTTAAAATGGGTTTGCGTTAACGCCGTTAATAGCACGTTTAACTGACAGAACTTATTTTTATTAATAAATAATCACGTTCACAAGAAAATAGGCTAACTAACTAAGCAATGAAGGCAGCGGTAGAGCAGCAACTCCCGTGTTCTGCAAGGTAAAATGACTTTTGAAGTCATTTTTGAAGAGGTTTGAAGAGAGCAGAGATAACGCTTCAGTTCCCCGTCATAAAGGGTCTGACAGCAAGGTGAAGCGCTGAAATTATTCTGAATATAGCGTACACTTAAACGGGATACTTTCCTGACTTTCGGTACCCAACCCTAGTATTTACAGTGCCTAAACCGGAGCATTTCCAGTCCAAGCTGAGGGATCGGGCTAGCATAGAAATCTAGACGCACCCAGGCGGTTCCACCTGAATTCCCTGCTACTTGAAAACAAAGAAGATGGCTGCTGCTGCTGGCGAACAGCGGTCTTTGGAATCGGCTTTGGCCGTGACTCTGGAAGACTTGGAGTTCAGCTTTTCTTTGAGAAAAGAACGGCACTGAAGTCATTCTTAAAAAAGGAAGATGTGTTCAGAGTTTAAAGTTTATCTATCAACTAGCTTTGCTCTGGTTGGTTGTAGCGCTATCATATTGCGTGCAGAGGGAATTTTAAAGACAACCGTTTATCCCGTCCTTCGGAGTGGTCCCAGACCCAACATCTTGATGTGGGTCTGGCTTGTCAGGCTAGGATCGGGCAGGTTTAGAGCAAGATTTAGGTGATGAGGATGTTTTCAGTGGCACTGAATTGTTTGCGAAACCAAACTCTTAAAAAGGCCAAATACAATATTTAGTTCAACAGCATGGAAACCAATGTATGTGTATGTTTCTGTGTTTATACCTAAGTCCTGAGTGTGAGCCTTCTCCTGACCCTCCAGGTACAGCAGGCTGTATCCAGTCCACAGCACCCTCATGTTCAGAGGGCAGGAGGGAACCGTCTTTGATTGGCTGTGCATCACCAACAGGAAGCCCAAGTTCAAGGTTTTGGTTGATCCAGGAGTGCCGGGGTCACCCATTAGACCACGATCACCTGAGACACAAAGACCAAAGGAAGTTCAATCCACAACAACTGAACACTTAGACAGACAGTTGCACCAAGATGTCGCCATCTGGATCACACTTTAAACTCCCAAAACTCAGAACCAACAGATATAAACACTCTTTTGTACCTGCAGCCATTCTACTTCTTAATTCTATAAAGAATAGAGTGTGGATCGGGCGGCATGAATATGGAGCTTCTACCCCAGTTCATGCGAATGCAAATGTTAAATTTCAAGCAAAAGAAATACTTGGAATTGATGGTGGAGGTAAATATTCATGAAAAAGGACAAGTTTGTTAACACAGATTTTGATAATGAACAACTAAACATGTTACACACTGGACCTTTAATGTAATTTTCATTTTGTGTGTGAAACACAAACAAACAAACAAACAGTCAGAGGTACAGACAGGTGGAGGTCTTACCTTTCTCTCCCACTACTCCACTCTCCCCCAGCCGGCCTGGCTCTCCTGGGTCTCCTTGTAGACCTTGGGGCCCCTCAGAGCCTCTTGGTCCCTCAGGCCCGATGTCCCCCTTCCTACCTGAAACACATCATCCATCACCTTAATGATCAGCTGCACTGAGACTAAACTGATGTTAGAAAGGCAAAGTAAGGCAGCTTTATTTGTGTAGCACATTTCAGCAACAAGGCAACTCAAAGAGCTTTACATACAACATTAAAGAGCAGCTAAAAACAGTTAAAAAAATCCATTAAAAATAAAGATGCACCGAATCCAGATTTTTGGTGTTCGGTCGAATACCGAATCCACTGGTTTAAGATTTCAAGATTCCATCCTCAGTCCATTAACACAGTAAACACATTAAAACAAGTCCAAACAACTATCTCAAGTTCTGGCACATTCCATTGATGATTTGTTCAATGCACTTACTTAGTATTTGTATTGGACTATAGTCCCCTGGTGATTAGTTTATGTAAATATGTGTGTTGTCTGCATAATATGGTAACTTATTTTGCTGTTTTTCATAATCTGAGCCAGTGGAAGCATGTAGATGTTAAACAGAAGAGGCCCAAGAATGGAGCCTTGGGGGACTCCGCACTTCATATTTGTCGGCTCAGACGCATAATTACCTATAGACACAAAGTAGTACCTATTCTTTAAGTAGGATTCAAACCAGTTTAGTACTGTGTCAGAAAGTGTTTTTCAGTTTTCCAATTGGTCTATAATATGTTGGGGTCGACTGTGTCAAAAGCAGCACTGAGATAGTAAGTAATACTAAGACTGAAACTTTGTCGGTATTCACGTGGATGTCATTGAGTACGTTTACATGCACAACAGTATTCCATTAATATTCAGAATATGACACTATTCCGAATTTGATACGGGTCATGTAAACAGCATATTCTGGTTGGATATTCAGAAAAAGCCTTTTTCCGAATATAGCATTTTCAGATTAAGACGTGTGATATTCTGGTATTATTCTGGTTTTAAAGGCATTATTTGGACATGTATTATACAGCGAAAAACAAGTAATTAATAACAACAAATATAAGATCACTGTTTTTCTTGATTACATTGTTTTTGTGATCTTTGGGAGCCGAAATTGAAATCTCGATCAAAATTCGATTGATTGCACAGCCCTATCTGAAATAACAGAAAACGTTTATAACGGGACATGTTGCTGATTCTCACCTTCGGATCCCGTCCGGCCCCTTTCTCCTTGGATGCCAGCATTTCCATCCTCACCGGGAGGGCCAGGGGGTCCTGGGGGTCCTGGAGGGCCCTCTGACATCGGAGGGTAAGGGGAGCAGGAGACTCGTCCCTTCTCCCCCTTTGGACCCACAATTCCAGCAGATCCCTTCGGTCCTGGACGCCCAGGGGTACCGGCACAACCTCCAGGACCCTTATCCCCAGGTAGACCCATCAGTCCTGCAGACCCCTTCAGACCTGATTGCACACACAAACGGAGATACTTAACTAAGTGACAGGCCATGGTGAGATGTCCTGACGTACAAAAAGGGATCTCAAATTGACCCAACTGCTGGAATATACAGGCTGCCGTAGTCAGGCATTTTGATTCGTTTCACCAATTTATGAACTTATTCGGACAAGAGCAAACAGTGTGTGGTGAAAAGGAACCGAAACTGCTTAAAAAAAAGAATATAATTTATAATTGTTTGCCCTTTGTACGGACTGATTTAAGATCTGCAGAAAGTCTGCTAAATGTTTTGCAGAACACTGCATCTGCAGATTACGTGTGTCCCTGCTAATTACTCTGTTTTTGTCTCTATGTGCACACCTTGGAGTCCATTTTGTGTCTGACGCATCAGTAATGTTGCCATCAGTTTAATATTCTTTGAGTTCAGACAACCCTCCGGATCAGGCCTGGACTTTGAAGTGATTATGGCCATACAGAGCATTTAAAGGTCCCATGACATGGTGCTTTTTGGATGCTTTTATATAGGCCTTAGTGGTCCTCCAATACTGTATCTGAAGTCTATTTTATCTAGGCCTTAGTGGTCCCCTAATACTGTATCTGAAGTCTCTTTTATATAGGCCTTAGTGGTCCCCCAATACTGTATCTGAAGTCTATTTTATCTAGGCGTTAGTGGTCTCTTAATACTGTATCTGAAATCTCTTTCCCAAAATTCAGCCTTAGTGCAGAATTACAGCCACTAGAGCCAGTCCCACAATGAGCTTTCCTTAGAATGTGCCATTTCTGTGCAGAGAAAGGGGAGGTAACCTTGCTCCTTATGACCTCATAAGGAGCAGATTCCAGATCGGCCCATCTGAGCTTTCATTTTCTCAAAGGCAGAGCAGGATACCCTGGGCTTGGTTTACACCTATCACCATTTCTAGCCACTGGGGGACCATAGGCAGGCTGGGGGAACTCATATTAATGTTAAAAAACCTCATAAAGTGAAATTTTCATGCCATGAGACCTTTAAAGATCTCTCAGATACATGGACAGAGTCTGACCTTTCAGTCCTGGATTTCCGGGAATGCCTGGTGGTCCTTCGAGCCCCGGGGTTCCCTTTGGACCCGGTGGCCCGTGGAACCCCGTGTCCCCATTGTCCCCGTCATCTCCCGGAACAGGAGGGTTTGGACCTGGCTCCCCCATGTCACCAGCACACCCTGAAACACCAAAAACAAAGATCAGAGGTCACCCAGGATGATGCTAATCTGGTATTGTTTATTAAACCTGAAGGATAAAGTCTGACCTGGCTCTCCATCTGCTCCTGTACAGCCAGGATCTCCACGGGGCCCGGGAATTGGATCTTTACAGTCTTGTCCAGAGTTCCCCGGAAACCCCAAAGGCCCTGGTGGTCCTACAACACATGAAGACCCAGACAGTCAAACTAGGGTTGCCTTTACACCTGAGCAGTTTGGTCTGATTTAATTTGGTCTGATTTAACTAGGAATGCACGGAATCCCGATTTTTGGGGTTCGGCCGAATACCTAAACCACTGGTTAAGATTCTGCTGAATCCTCCTCCCATCCTCAGTCCATGATCCAAGTGAACACATGAATGAAGTAAGAAACGTCCACAGCCTCTAAAATAGTTAAATGTAACAACTTAATGTTGAATTCATATTGTAGGAAAGCACATCGCTATCGCCAGATGAGGGACAATTTAGTTTGGCAAATTTTCTCTAACCAGTGTATGATGAAGGCATGTTGGGGGGGTGAAATTAGAAAGCTAACGTTAGCTAACGAGCAGCAGCCGGCCGTTCGGTCGCTCCGCTCCCACTGTAGGGAGACTCATTTACTGAGAGAACGGCTGACAGCCCGGGAGAGGCACTGAAGTTGCTGCATTTTGGCCGCTGCCCGGAGATTCCTTCATGCACAACTCGTATTCTTTCGAATGTTTCATACCAAATGTTGTAACAGCGGTCATGTTGTGCATTGTTTAGGGTCCTCGCCACCACCAGACAAATCAGCATTGAACAAACTGAACATGTAGCTGGACTTGAATGGCCTTCTTTCGACTGAAAGTACTGCCAAACAACAACGTTTTCTGCTCACCAGTGCCATGTCCACTTTCTTACAGCCTGCTGCATTGAACTCTCCACCTACGTAAACACCTTCCCGTAGGGCTGGCGATAAATTGATTTTATCAATTAACTCGAATGTGTAGTTAACGTCGACTTGTTTAAATGAAAATCGATTTTCTCCTTACCATCCGCCGACGCTCCCCTCTGGGCTCCCGTAGCTCCGAACGGGCTCAGCCCCGCACACGTTTGCCATAGAGATACACAAACAACATGGCAGTGACAGGGACTAAAATTAATTGAGAGTAACTGAGAGTCATCTATTCTAGGATAACTGAACCACCAGCTACCGCTGACCTGACGGAGCACCATGGAGCACCAGAGCCGGTGTTGAGGAACTCTGTAGCGGCTCAACACATCTACTAAATGCCGCTGATACGACCGAGCTGTGACGGAGGTCTGCAGTGGCTTAAACAACTAGCAATCGCCGCTCTGTAGCACGGAGCTCCTCTTCGATGTTTGTTTTTACCGCTAGTTACTACCATAGACTGTTAATATTAATAATATACAGTCTATGGTTACTACGAAGGAGCTTGCTAACAGGTATGCTACATTCAAGAGACCACGGGATGTTAACGTACGTTACTCAGCAACAGGTGAAAATAGGGGCAAGGTTGCGCAATAACGTTAAAATGATTTGAACTTTTAGCGAGGCACAAAGTGATTTACCTTTATGTGTGAAAACAGCTTTATCCCACGCATCCGTTTTGTTGTTGTTGAATATATATAATATATACTGTATATATATTATATGTTGAATATATAGCCCCATGTGTGTGTGCGTGTGTGTGTGTATGAGTCAGAATAAAATAAAGTTAAAACTTTTTTTGAACAATTTCTTATGTCATCTGCAGATTGATTTTAAGTAGGGGGAGAAAAAATCGATTTAAATCTTAAATTTTATTTTATTTTTTTTTTTAATCAGGGTTTTTTTTTTAGGCCGTATCGCCCAGCCCTACCTTCCCGTAATCAACGGCGCCGTCATTATGTCGACCAGCGTAGCGCAAGCGTAGGTTCGGAAGAAACCCAACACCGTCAAAAAGCCCAATATTTGGCCAATTCGGTCCATCCCCTGAGTCAATGCAGGGGGGCCTCCAAAGTATTGCAACATTTTTTTTCTAAAATGTAAAAGTCTTAACATGAATCTAACATTTTATTAGCAAATATGAATCCCCACTGATGATAGGCTGACTGGCCTATAGGTAAGGTAGTCACTTAGATATCCATCTCCAGATACAGTTCATCCTAAGGATTCACTGTGCCACAATGTATGTTTTAACATAAAGATAGGATTTATAAAATCATGCCAACAATTATTAAATTTAATTTTAATAGCTTAGTATTCTATGCAAAAGTATGTATATAGGTATTAGGCTGTCCTACACGTCATTGTAGGAATTCCGCTGCATTTTATACAACATATACAGTATAGTAGGGGGTCCCTGCTCCATCTCTCTTTCAGTTAAGGGGTCCTTGGCCTAAAAAAACCTTGAAGACCCCTGCTTTAGACGGATCCCTGCATGTCTGTGACATCCTGAGCCTGATGGGAATCAGACTTGCTACTGACCTTTGTTTCCTGGGGGGCCTCTAGGTCCAGGTGAGCCGGGCTGGGATTCACCAATGGGTCCTGGAGGACCCGGGGGTCCTTTATCCCCTGGAAGACCTGTAGAACCTGGAGGACCCAGCGTACCCAGACCTAAACAGAGAGACCAACGTGATCTTTGTGACGCCGATGACATACCCAGTGACTACACTTTAACATATTGGATGGTCTTTAACCACCATTTTTTTTGTGTGTGTGTGTGTGTGTGTGTGTCTCTCATACCTCTGGTCCCCATGTCCCCCTTCACTCCTTTCAGTCCGTCCAGTCCGTGAAGTCCCAGCGGTCCAGGAGGACCTGACGCAGCAAAAATCATTCAGAAAAACCAGAATGTCAACTTATTATTAAACGTACTCACGCAGCTGTGCATGATATCTGTCAGATCCATATAATACCAAACAACTAACCACTAGGTTAGGAAAAACTAACTGCATCGAGTCTCAGGAAAGACTATCGAGTTTTTAGATACACATGACATGTTTAAACCAAAATAAAATTTCCCCTCCTTCACTCAACGATCTTTGCTACTTGTTAGGTTAAAACTACAAGATGGCGGACATGATAGCAGCGGGGGTTGAGTTCTGACCTGGCAGTCCAGTGCAGCCCTGCTGGCCTGGAGGACCGTCAGCCCCAGATTTACCAGGAAGACCTGGGAGCCCCCAACGGCCCCGGGGACCAGAGGGGCCAACCACACCTGCAATAAACCATACAGACAGACAGACAGACAGAGGGACAGGCAGACAGACAGAGTGACAGACAGACGGACAGAGAGACGGATGGACAGACAGACAGACAGAGAGAAACACAGACAGACAGACAGGGTTAGGGGCTCAGACTGGATGTTGATGACTTGTAGTCTCTATCTACTCCATCAGTAGTAAGTGTCACCAGCATCATTTAGCGATTCACACTGACTGGGAATATTCATTATTATATATTCATATTTATTGTTCGCCAAAGCTTGAATAATTCACAGAATAATCATGAATTCACAAAATGTAAAGAGGAAAAAATGCGTTCTGTTATTTATCATTTCAAGCATTTAGAGCAAAACCCAGCACCTGACTGGGAACGATACAGAGAGGATTACCAACGGCCGCTGAGGGCAGATGAACTCACGCTAGTCTCTTTTCTGTAAATAGGCTACAATGAAACCTTCGTGAGTAGAAAGTCAATACTTATCAATGCATGTAGACCGGCATCAACATGTAGAAAGCCATATTTCACTCTGCTCTGTCTGCTCTGTCCACCGCGCTGGTTTACCCAAACACAGCTCTACTCTGCTAATGGAGAATTTTTACAAACAAGCTAAAAGAAAAGCTGTCGGTTTTTAGTCTAACTGTTTATCTTAGTTTGCCGGGAATCTGGAAATTTTGACAAATTCTTGTAAACCTCACTGCTGGCTGAACAAACCAAACTCTCCGCTAGAGCGGACAATCTGAAGCTACTTAATATGCACGTGAATGACGCGATGTTATGTTCGAGTGATGATGATGATGGTTGTATTATTTTGCAACATCGTTTCATTGCAAATGAGGCATACATGACGAGTGCACAGCCTGCTTATCGGTCCATTCACCATTAAAGCTGGGCTTTTCCACCTCTTTGACAGTGACATGTTTACCTGACAACAGCCGTTTCTTTCTGCAAGCATTTTCCACCAATCAGGACGCTGCATACTACAATAATGTTTCCATAACGACAGACTTTAACCATCACTCCTCAGTGAACTGCCTCCGAGTCTGAGATCATTTTCAATGCCAGTTATCATTAAGGAGTTTCCATGGTTTTTAGGAGTTTGCTCACACTAATACATGTACAAAAAAAATTGTATTAATTCAGTAAGAAAGTGAAGATTTCTAACAAGAATAGGCGTATTAGGTATAAATTCATTTTATTTTCTTTATTTGAAAGTCCGGCCACCAGAGTGCTTAGAAAAATTCTGAAAAAAATGTAGTTGATGATCCCTGGTGTAGACTCTCTGTCCAGTCAGAGACATATATTGTGTAATTGATGTTTTCAGTTCAATTAATTAAATCCAAGTAAATGGAACACTCACAAGATGTCACCAAAATCACTCTGTCCCCTTTAAATCTTTCAGAAAATTATGTAAGTGTATCGAATTATATCGAATCGTATCGAATCGTATCTTTGGCTGAATATCGTGATATATATCGTATCATGAGCTGAATATCGTGTATCGTATCGTATCGTGAGATTAGTGTATCGCTACAGCCCTACCTCTGATTAATGAAGACACTAAGTGCAACCCTTTAGAACCATGCGCCCGGCTCACGGACCCTTTTTTACCGCCGTCAAACTAGCAGAAGTGGATTTGGACACGCCCTAAACACACCTGCACCAGGTGCTTCTCGCCATGCGCTTAGATCGTTAAAATCGGGCCCTTCATGTTAAAGAACGAACAGCTGAGCGTCTGTACCTGGGTCACCAAGGTTCCCCCGATCGCCTGGATCTCCTTTGCATCCGCTCTGTCCTGGACTGCCGTTAAAACCAGGTTCTCCAAGATCTCCTTGAGGTCCAAGAGGTCCTGCAGGGAGAGAAAAAAACCCTGATTCATCCAGAAACTCACATTTTTACTGACCTCAACTTCTCTGTTAGGAGCCAAATGTCACCAACATAGCGATACAATAGAGTGGTTTTGTTTTACTGGCTGTGTATTCAATCCATCTTTAGTGTCTGTTTCAGCGCTTCAGAAGCAGATGATCACCTGAGGGCCCGAAGTCTCCAGGAGGGCCCCTGTTTCCAGGTGGACCATAACAACCAACCGACTGTCCTTCATCACCTGAGACACAAATACAAACGTTACAAACCAACCTGCCCAGTTAAAGGGCCATTAAACTGGACCCTATTTTCCCACGTTTTTGTGTCTAAGTGACTAATAGGAACACCAATCTTTGGAATTAAGCTATGGACCTTTATCACAGCAGACATGTTGACTTGTCATAGTGGGAAAAGCACAGCTGAGATTGATAACCTTAATGATGGCTCAGTTCCATCACGTGTCCCAGTAAGATATTTCAGTGAGTCAGCATGCACAATAGAAGGGCCTCTCCTAAGTGGAATGCAGCCATCAGTAATGGTTTAATACAAGGGTCTCTCCTAAGTGGAATGCAGCCATCAGTAATGGTTTAATACCAGGGTCTCTCCTAAGTGGAATGCAGCCATCAGTAATGGTTTAATACCAGGGTCTCTCCTAAGTGGAATGCAGCCATCAGTAATGGTTTAATACCAGGGTCTCTCCTAAGTGGAATGCAGCCATCAGTAATGGTTTTGAATACACCTGTGCTTTTCCTACTATGACATGTCAACATGAAAACATGTCTGCCGTGAAAAAGGTCTATACCTTGCAGTCGGCAACGGAAAAAGCTGCAACTAAAAATTAAATCATAAATTAAAAGACAGACTCAGATTATTATTCTAAGTGTCTGACAACATTATGAAAAGGATCACTACAGAGATAGACCTTTTATTTAAAGAGTAAGATCCTTTTAGTTTAACATGAAACAGCATGATAAAAGTCCTGATTATTTACATGGAGTCTGGTGGAGACAAAATACTTGTCTTTTGTATGAAATGTTTTAAAGGGGTTAGTTGCACAGTTTACACACAGTTGAATATCAGTGAAGGAATCAGGACACAACCCTTCATATCTCTTTGTATTTCATGTATGAAAGGGTTAAAGTCTTGGTGGTGGGTTAGGGTTAGGGGTTACCTTTGGGTCCATCACATCCTTGGCGACCAGGTTCTCCATCCCTCCCTGGACATCCCTGGTCACCCTGCATCCAAAAACAAACACATCAACAATGTATTTCTGAATATTTACTGTAACATTTTCTGAACAAAAAGATCAAAATACTGGCTGATAGCTAGCTTAAACATACCGTCAGATAATATTTACAGATTGCCAACCGTACACAATGTTAATGACTTTGAATCTTGCTTGTGTGTGTGTGTGTGTGTGTGTGTGTGTGTGTCTGTCTGTGCGGGATCTCGCACAGAGCATGGCATCTATTGCTGGAAGAGACTACCTGTAAAGTAGTGAAGAAGCGAGAGAACAGAAGAAGAGATCAACGAAATGGCAGCGTTTGAGGTTAGCATCGAACGTGACGATAAGTGGCTAAATTTTGTAGGTCGCCCGTACCTATTCGTACCTAAATACACGGACGAGGAGCTACAACAAATGGAGGAGAATCGGAGAATCGGAGAGCTAGCTAGCTAGCAGCGCTAGCGGTAGCAGCAGAGAGGAGAAGCCATCAGGCAAGTGTTATTTAAATAAACTCCTGGTGTACTTACAAACTTTCCAATGCCTTGTTTCATGAGTACATAATCTGTACTAGTGTAGAAGTTTGGTACCATTCCGGGCATTATTAGTGGGGTCATTTACGAGATACACCGTTGGTTGCATTAGCGCCTGCACTAAGCCATTCGGCTGATAATGCTAACTCTCCCAATGTTAGACCGAGGCAAAAAAGCTTCTGGGGGGTTGTTTGGCTCAAGGTCATGGTGTAAAGTAGCCTGGCTCCGCCCTCCTATGTACTTCCGCTCAATTTTCATTCAATGGACCAGAGTCTGATAGGACCAGGCTAATGGACCAGAGTCTGGTAGGACCAGACTAGTGAACCAGAGTCTGGTAGGACCAGGCTAATGGACCAGATTCTGGTCGGACCAGGCTAATGGACCAGAGTCTGGTAGGACCAGACTAGTGAACCAGAGTCTGGTAGGACCAGGCTAATGGACCAGAGTCTGCTCGGACCAGGCTAATGGACCAGAGTCTGGTAGGACCAGGCTAGGTGCAAAGGACCCTAGGGTGAAATTACTCCAAACCCTCCCTTTAACCAATCCTTCATTCCTCTGGAGCCTGTTTCTTATCTTTCTACACTCACGTCATCTAAGTGAATGGAGCGATTGTTAGAAAATGTATGAGTATATGTCCTGTGTTTCTCATTAAACCTTAATCATTGTGTTGTCTTCCTGTCCACTTAAAATTTTTCTGGGTCAAAATTTAAAATTAAATATTTTTTTTTATAGCTTTGGTCGTTTTTTTTAACACTTTTGTCACTGTTCCTGATGGTTTTGTCACTTTATTTCTGACATTTGTCACTATTCCCTGCGTTTTTCAAGCTTTTACAACGATTTTGTCACTTTTTTCGATGTCTTTGTCGATTTCTTCTGCACTTTATTTGAAGTTTTTGTTTTTTCCCACGTTTCTGAAGCTTTTTTCATGACATTTTTTGTCACTTTTTTCAACGTTCTTTTATCATTTCTTTTTTCAAATGCTATAAATTTGAATAAAACACCCAAATTCAATAAAAGTAGTGAACTCATCATATATTTTACTTGTAAAGAGCGTTGTAGGAAACCATCAAAGTTATTTTTCTTTTTTGACAATTTGGTTGAAAGAAACCCAACTTTCTGATATAGAAACCTTTTGAAAATGGTTCAAATTTTCTTAAATGTTTTCAGAGAACTTGTTACTGCGTTTTTTAGACTCAACTTACAGATGTCTGCATTATCTCTGATTATAAAGTCTTTCTATGTTACCGGATCTCCGGTCTGCCCGGGGAAGCCGATGAATCCTGGTGGTCCCGTACGTCCAGGTGGTCCCGGAGGTCCCAGTTGGCCGCAATGCCCGGGGGGTCCTTGGAGTCCTACGATACCTGGGGGTCCATTGACGCCTGGACCACCCGTCTTTCCGGTAGCTCCTAGCGCACCTTTATTTCCTGTAGAGACGGAAAGTGTTTTGGTGTTAAAAGACTGGCTTTACTGTGCCACAGAGAACCGCACTTTTCGGTAATGTTTTTATTGAAAAAAAAAAAAAAAAAAAAAAAAAATTTTTTTTATTTTTTTTTTTATTTTTTTTTTTTATATTGTGTTCTTATATGTATTTAAGTCTCTTTTTATATAGACCTTAGTGGTCTCCTAATACTGTATCTGAAGTCTCTTTTATATAGACCTTAGTGGTCCCTAATACTGTATCTGAAGTCTCTTTTATATAGACCTTAGTGGTCCCCTAATACTGTATCTGAAGTCTCTTTTATATAGACCTTAGTGGTCCCCTAATACTGTATCTGAAGTCTCTTTTATATAGACCTTAGTGGTCCCCTAATACTGTATCTGAAGTCTCTTTTATATAGACCTTAGTGGTCCCCTAATACTGTATCTGAAGTCTCTTTTATGTAGACCTTAGTGGTCCCCTAATACTGTATCTGAAGTCTCTTTTATATAGACCTTAGTGGTCTCCTAATACTGTATCTGAAGTCTCTTTTATATAGACCTTAGTGGTCCCCTAATACTGTATCTGAAGTCTCTTTTATATAGACCTTAGTGGTCCCCTAATACTGTATCTGAAGTCTCTTTTATATAGACCTTAGTGGTCCCCTAATACTGTATCTGAAGTCTCTTTTATATAGACCTTAGTGGTCCCCTAATACTGTATCTGAAGTCTTTTTTATATAGACCTTAGTGGTCCCCTAATACTGTATCTGAAGTCTCTTTTATATAGACCTTAGTGGTCCCCATAATACTGTATCTGAAGTCTCTTTTATATAGACCTTAGTGGTCTCCTAATACTGTATCTGAAGTCTCTTTTATATAGACCTTAGTGGTCCCCTAATACTGTATCTGAAGTCTCTTTTATATAGACCTTAGTGGTCCCCTAATACTGTATCTGAAGTCTCTTTTATATAGACCTTAGTGGTCTCCTAATACTGTATCTGAAGTCTCTTTTATATAGACCTTAGTGGTCCCCTAATACTGTATCTGAAGTCTCTTTTATATAGACCTTAGTGGTCCCCTAATACTGTATCTGAAGTCTCTTTTATATAGACCTTAGTGGTCCCTAATACTGTATCTGAAGTCTCTTTTATATAGACCTTAGTGGTCCCCTAAAAGAGGGAGTTTTTCCTCGCCACTGTCGCACTGCTTGCTCTTGAGGGACTTATTGTAATTGTTGGGGCTTTGTAAATTATAGAGTGTGGTCTAGACCTACTCTATCTGTAAAGTGTCTCGAGATAACCTGTGTTATGATTTGATACTATAAATAAAATTGAATTGAATTAATACTGTATCTGAAGTCTCTTTTAGCCTTGGCCTTGGCCAAAAGGCGGGAGTCTGGCACAACCTCCTCTGATTCGCCAACACTACGTTTCTGTTGACCCTTTCCTTGACGGGGTTACAGGTGCGTAGCATCGGCAACAGACACACAGGATATTAAACTTTAAAAACGGGTCAAATTTGACCCGAGGACAACAGCAGGGGTTAAAGATTTACATTTTCACTGTAAAAGCATTTGATAGCTCCCTGACACTATGGTAACAGCTCTGACCTCGTGGTCCAGGAAAGCCGTTGATGCCGGGGGGTCCTTCTGGTCCTCTCGGTCCTTTCATGGGGATAAACTCGGTGTCTCCTTGGGGGCCCAGGGCGCCTTTAGAGCCTGCAGAGGCACACACAGTATCATCAGTTTATCAGTGACAACTTGTTTCATAATCCAAAATGTTTCAGATTCAGAGACAATTCCCCATTAACAGGGTTTCTGCAGGTTTCACAAAGTCAAATGTAAGACTTTTTAAGACCTTTTTAAGACCATTATGAATGACATTTAAGACCTATATCGCGACATCATAAAAGGCCGATGTCAGAGTGTGGAAACATTGTCTGAAACAACTCCCCTTGGCATTATAGGACCGGTGTCTAGATTGGCTGCAATATAAGTTGCATATTGGTCTAATTTGTAGTCGTAATACAGCGGATTATAATTGGACAAGCGGCAGATAGAACTACAACACAACAGAATTAAAAACATTTTAATGAGCATTAGAGGTATGGGAAATTAAGACCTATTTAAAATTATTTAGATTAGATTCGACTTTACTGCCATTGCACAAGTAAGGACATCCAGTACAACCAAATGGAGTTTGACATCTAACTTGTAACCAGTAGTAGTAACCAGTAGTGCAATCATTAAAAGTGCTTTTTTCTTTATAGCAGTGCTTAGAATAGACATAAAACACAGAATGCAGTATGATCATGTTAGTCCATTATTAAAGGTGCCCTGCCACACAAAAACGAAATTGGTGCCCAAAAATCTTCCAAATTGGTCCAGTGTTGAGCGAGAATGCTGTAACCAAGGCTGTAACCAAGGCTGTAACCGGCAGCTGAAATGTAACCTTCTGGGTTTGGTGATGGTGATTTCGGGACTGTTTCTTTCATGTTAAAGGATCTTACTCTTTAACTAAAAGGTCTATCTCTGTAGGGATCCATCCCATAATGTTGTCAGACACTTAGAATAATAATCTGAGCCTGTCAGCGACAACAACAGAACTTTTAGTGGACTCTAACTACCGCTGAACATTTGTCCATTAACGTTACATTACAGCTTGTTTCTTGCTTAATTCTGGGCCACTTTTGAAGATTGTTGTTCCCATCAGTAAGTTAGACACAGAAACATGGGAACATAGGGTCCAGGTTGAAAAATACAGAAGTTACCCCTTAAATAACGGTTTGACTTTGACTCATTCTATATATTAACACTGAGTATCGCTTGGTGTTTACCTTTCCCTCCTTTCAGGCCCTCACATCCTGGATTTCCGTCTCGCCCGTTAAACCCTCTCTCCCCCTTCCTCCCAAGGGCTCCGAGCGTCCCGGTCCGCCCAGGGAACCCGGGCCGTCCGTCCTGGCCCCGCGGGCCCATCAGACCTGAAATAGACAGTTAGTATTAGAGCCCGACGGATAAAGGATTTTTAAGGCCGATATCAATACACATATTTGGTGATTTAAAAATCCGATATTCCGATAAATCGGCCGATACATATTTAAAAAAGAAAATCCAGAAACGTGTAACAAAACATGAAGTATTATTATTAGTTATTTGTAGTTATTTATGAGTCCTCACTAAAATAATATGATAACGCAGTTTAAAAATAAACTTTAAACAGAGGAACATCAAAATATATTAAAGTTCTGATGAATAAAATGTATAAAAATACAAACTTAAAGTCCTTTGAACAAAAAAACACAATAACATCAACAAAAATGTTACCAATATTAATAGACTTGGTAAACTTCATAAATATACCTTTGAACAAGACTGAAAATAAAAATAAACAACCATGTTAACACTCATAACATGGCTGAAGGGTGTTTCGTCCGTTTTTATTTTTTAAATATTCACTTATTGGCCATTATAAATGCCGATACCCATAGTTTGGAAAATGCCTAATATCCGTTATATCGGTCGGGCTCTAGTTAGTATGTGTGTTAACTAGAGGTGTTGAAATTAATCAAATAATCGATGCATGGAATCGTGGACGTGGACGATGCTGCATCGATAATCGGCCGGCTCATAATCGATTATTTCTATTTACAATTTAATGTAGGCCTAACAACATTTCTGTTTACATATTCTGGTATGTTTTGCACATTCAGGAAGTGCCATGTGCTCAGTGCTGTATAGTTTTATGTATCCAATTTATTTAGTGTTAGAGCACTGCAGAATGTTTGGTTTTTGAAGCTTGAAAAGCTATGAATTAAATATCCTACATGGCTTTAATAGAAACATTTATTTGACGCATCGTGATGCATCGAGATATCGAATCGGATTGAATCGCTGACATGAGAATCGCAATGGAATCGGGAGATCAGTGAAGATTCACACCTCTAGTGTTAACCTGTGTCATCAGGAAACATTTAAACACAGGTGTGCTGGAGGGATGAGCTCACCTTTCTGACCATCGAACCCCGGCGTTGCTGAGTCTCCACTGGGGCCAGAGGAGCCCTGGGGACCACGGTATCCTGCCAAACCTGGAGAGCCCGGTTTCCCTTTAACGCCTTTAGGGCCAGAACCTGGAGGACCGTCCTCCCCGACTAGACCTTTCTCCCCCGCACAACCTAAAGAGAAACATGATGACACCGCAGAAAGTGGAATGTAATGTAATGTAAGTAAAGTAAAGTCAGAGACAGTTTAGAAAAGGGTACCTTCTGGTCTCTGTGTCCCGTGGGTTTCCCCACTGCCATAAAATGGTAAATAAATGCAAAAACAAACAGGGGAAATCAGATGTCCAGAATGTTCAATAACTGGCTAAAGCCAGGGTGAAGAAGTCAGAAAGTTTAGCTGTTTGCTAACACGTTAGCATCAACTTCTGCATAAAATGTGTTAGATGTCGCATTTACGGCTTGTTCTGCTTGTTTTTGTGCATAAATTAAAACAAACTGTACTGGCCCGTCCAGTTTAACAACAAGTAGAACTATTCAGAGGTTATTGGACCCGTCCAGTTTAACAACAAGTAGAACTATTCAGAGATTATTGGACCCGTCCAGTTTAACAACAAGTAGAACTATTCAGAGGTTATTGGACCCGTCCAGTTTAACAACAAGTAGAACTATTCAGAGGTTACTGGGCCCGTCCAGTTTAACAACAAGTAGAACTATTCAGAGGTTATTGGACCCGTCCAGTTTAACAACAAGTAGAACTATTCAGAGGTTACTGGACCCGTCCAGTTTAACAACAAGTAGAACTATTCAGAGGTTATTGGACCCGTCCAGTTTAACAACAAGTAGAACTATTCAGAGGTTATTGGACCCGTCCAGTTTAACAACAAGTAGAACTATTCAGAGGTTATTGGACCCGTCCAGTTTAACAACAAGTAGAACTATTCAGAGGTTACTGGGCCCGTCCAGTTTAACAACAAGTAGAACTATTCAGAGGTTATTGGACCCGTCCAGTTTAACAACCAGTAGAACTATTCAGAGGTTATTGGACCCGTCCAGTTTGACTCCACACACTGTTGTGTTGATGGAGTTTATTGTCAAAACGTTTGCTTTCTTCCGAGTCGACTATTAAACCAACAGCTCCACCGAAAACGTCACCGTGGTGGGTCCTTTCTAATTGGACAACGTTCAACTTGTCAGTTCTGTCAGCTCATCGTTGTTGTTCGGACAGACCTGCCCCCACTGCGAAAAAAAATACTAAAGGAAACTAACTAATAATACTAACTAATACTAATTTAGTATTAGAGAATCTAAAGTAAAGTGAGGTAAAATAATGTAAAGTAAAGTTTGGCGTGCATTTTTAGGAGCCAGAGTTTACCTCCCACTCACACACACACACACACACACACACACACACACACACACACACACACACACACACACACACACACACACACACACACACACACACACACACACACACACACACACAGGAGCCAGAGTTTACCTGGGGATCCTATGTGTCCCTGACGGCCTAAACGGCCCATGGAACCAGGTTTTCCTGCATCACAGAAGTCAGGTTTGGACCCCTGGGGGCCGGTTGGTCCCGGGACCCCGTCCTGTCCTCTCTGGCCCTTTGGTCCGGGGCCCCCAGACAGACCCAGGAGTCCTGGACAAACAGGAAACAATTCTGAATATATAATTTCACATTTGACCAGTGTTGTAATGTAACAAAGTACAAAGACTTAGTTACTGTACTTAAGTAGAATCTGTTATCTGTTATTTATATTTCTGGAAACTTTTACTTTTACTCCACTACATTTCTTATTTTTCTTTTTTTAAGATTATTTTTGGGAGCTTTTTCCCTTTATTAAATAGTGACAGTGGATAGACATGAAAGGGGGAGAGAGATGGGGGATGATACGCAGCAAAGGGCAGTATGTCGGATTCCAACCCGCGCCGCTGCAAAGGACTCAGCCTTCACATGTACACACAAACACGCAAACACACACATGCACAACTTGTCAACCTCTTTTGCTGTTTTTACAGTTCGGTATGACACTTAAATAACTTTCTATCACTCCAAAAGTCACAAGCACAGACACATTGAGTATGTTTACATGCACACCAATATTCCTCTATTATTCCAAATATGACAATATTTGGAATTTGATACAGATCATATCAACAGCATATTCTAGTTGGATATTCATAAAAAGGCCTTTTTCCAAATATAGCATTTTCAGATTAAGATACGTGTGATATTCTGGTATTATTCTGGTTTTAGAGGTATTTTTTGGACATGTATACAGCGCATTCAGAATATGCGTCTCAATCTGTGTTTTTACCCCAGTTTACGGCCTCTTGCCTGTTTGCGGCTTACGGTCAGCTCTGTTTGTTGCTATGGTCACTGTACACTGGGGGCGGCTGCGGCTCAGGTGGTAAGAGCAATCACCTACTGATTGGAAGGTTGGTGGTTTGATCCCTGGCCCTGCAGTTCCATGCAGATGTCCTTGGGCAAGACACTGAACCCCGAATTGCGCATCAGAGTGTAAATGTGTGTGAATGTTTATCTGATGAGCAGGTGGCACCTTGTACGGCAGCCTCAGCCACAGCGTACGAATGTGTGTGAATGGTGAATGGTTCCTGTACTATGTTAAAGCGCTTTGAGTAGTTGTTAAGACTAGAAAAGCGCTATATAAAAACAGTCCATTTACATTTACACAAACCAACCAGCCTACAGTTTGCAAGGGTGCAGACCCGATAAGAAGGAGAAACACAGCTACTTTTACACACTATCAAAGACAACAGGTTTTTGGATATGAGCCGACCTTTTCAAGAATCTGGTTGAAGGAATGAAAGAGAGACGCTGTGTACAGACGCTCCAACAAGTCCTCCACCGCTGGAACACTTTGAAAAAAATCTTATTTTGCACGGCTGCATGTAAACCGGAATATTAGTGGAATATTTATTTCCATTAGCCATGTAAACAGCTTAGTCGGAATATTGTCTTTTTCAGAAAAAGGGCAAAAACCAGATATTATGTTCATGTAAACATAGTCAGTGATGTCAGACTTTGGACTGGATGTTTAAGAACCCTGAATGTTATGCTTCACTATAAGGAAGCCACATTAAAGTTCAGAAACTACTTTTTACTTTTACTTCTAATAATTAAGTACATTTAATATCAGAAAATTACTTTTGATACTTTCGATGTTTAAGTACAGTAAATATCGGATACTTTAAAACTTTTACTCAAGTAACATTCTTAAAGGTGACTTTAACTTCCACCAAAGTCATTTTCTGGTAACATACTTTTACTCAAGTATTGCTTTCAAGTACTGTGTAGAAGACTGCATTTTACCTTTTTTGGGGAACTTCTCAGATTTTCTTTTAGCTGCTGTTATTCTAATGCAAAAAACATGTTTTTTTGAACACTAAAACCAGCACAGAACAGTTGGTGAACTGATGAGCATGAGTACTCCACCTGCTGGTCCATCGCTGCCGGGTTGGCCGGGGACTCCTTTTGGTCCCGGAGAGCCCGGTCTCCCCGGGAAGCCGATGAGTCCTGAGGGTCCAACAATAGAGTCTCCCGCTAGGCCTCTGAGTCCAGCAGAGCCTGGGAGCCCCGGAGAGCCTGATATACACACAAAACATACCGTAAAACACAGCTGATACTGACTGGCTTTTTGTTATTTATCCAAATCATCTGAATCACCAACTGTAAAGTCCAGCCCAGACCAAAGATTATTGCCGAGACGGGTTAAAACTTGCAATGCTCCGGTCTGCAGCGTTCTGAAACCTGCCAGTTTACACCAACGAGACGAGTGCATCATCTGCATAGAAACAACTCTGTACTACAGTTCTAACTCCTATTTTGAAGCTGGATATAATTTGTAGTGTCTTAAAATATGTATTAGGATAGTGATAGTGAGATACTTGCTGCGGAGCGGAGTTCGTGTGCAAGAAGACGTTAAGGAAAAAACACAAGACTTTCACCCAGGAAACAGGTGTTCATGTCCTGGAAGAAGTTAAGGAGAAAACACAAGACTTTCACCCAGGAAACAGGTGTCCGTGTCCTGGAAGAAGTTAAGGAGGAAACACAAGACTTTCACCCAGGAAACAGGTGTTCATGTCCTGAAGAAGTTAAGGAGAAAACACAAGACTTTCACCCAGGAAACAGGTGTTCATGTCCTGAAGATGTTAAGGAAAAAACACAAGACTTTCACCCAGGAAACAGGTGTTCATGTCCTGAAGAGGTTAAGGAGAAAACACAAGACTTTCACCCAGGAAACAGGTGTTCATGTCCTGGAAGAAGTTAAGGAGAAAACACAAGACTTTCACCCAGGAAACAGGTGTTCATGTCCTGAAGAAGTTAAGGAGAAAACACAAGACTTTCACCCAGGAAACAGGTGTCCATGTCCTGGAAGAAGTTAAGGAGAAAACACAAGACTTTCACCCAGGAAACAGGTGTTCATGTCCTGAAGAAGTTAAGGAGAAAACACAAGACTTTCACCCTGGAAACAGGTGTCCATGTCCTGAAGAAGTTAAGGAGAAAACACAAGACTTTCACCCAGGAAACAGGTGTCCATGTCCTGGAAGAAGTTAAGGAGAAAACACAAGACTTTCACCCAGGAAACAGGTGTCCATGTCCTGGAAGAAGTTAAGGAGAAAACACAAGACTTTCACCCAGGAAACAGGTGTTCATGTCCTGGAAGAAGTTAAGGAGGAAACACAAGACTTTCACCCAGGAAACAGGTGTCCATGTCCTGGAAGAAGTTAAGGAGGAAACACAAGACTTTCACCCAGGAAACAGGTGTTCATGTCCTGGAAGAAGTTAAGGAGAAAACACAAGACTTTCACCCAGGAAACAGGTGTTCATGTCCCGGGAGTACTACTTAAGGGAACCAGTATTTTGACCCAACTCCAATCATTTTTCTATATTTTTAGATAGATTTCTACGTCGCAGCTTTGTGTCGGCTGAACTCAACTGTAACAACCTCTGTAAATATTGCATGTGACAGGCGGTAGCTGTAATTTTGTAGAATATCATAAGAATTGTTGCGCGTATGTTTTCATACGACATCATACGAACCCGTTAAGGAGAATGCGTTCAGGAAGGTCTTGGTGATGTTGTTTCCATTAAAGTACGATTATGTTCAAATCTGCCCAAACAATTCTCACCAACAGGAAAGCAAATGATTAATCCGGACTGAACAGCACAGGTTAGAAAAACACTTGAATACAGGTTTTCACATTCAAAGTGGTTCAGAGAAAAAAGTCATAATGGACTTTTGAATAGTGTGCAAAGGATCTGTGCCTCAGAACACACCGAAGCGACGCAGACTTGAGCCTACGTTCTACATGTGCGCGAGACGTAATACGTCTCCATAACAGCAGGCGGCGCTAATCTGTATTGACGGTCATGACAGTGTGAGTCATATCACACACAGACAAACAGGTGACTGTACCATCATTTCCACCGTAACTGAAGCCTTCAGGTCCTTCGTCTCCGGTATCTCCAATGTAACCTGGAGGTCCTGCAGGAGAAGGAGACGATGTGTGTAAATATCATAGGCGTAGATTAGGTAAAGATAAGGTAAAGGACAGGTGTGATGTGTGTGTGTGGTTCAGGTGTGCTTCGATACCTTGTCTTCCAGGTGGTCCAGGAAGTCCAGACTGTCCTTTGTCTCCTTTGGTTCCATCAGGTCCAGGTACGCCAGAAAAACCTGGAGGACCTGGGAGTCCCGTGTAGCCTGGAGAGACAGACTGGAGGTCAGATTATAAACTAGTGGTAAAATAGTGGACGTAGCTAGCCTGGATGCAAGCCGAACTTAGCCCCGCCCACAACATTTGAGGTCAGGAAGTTCGGTCTAGACTTGAGCCATTGTGGAGCAACTATGCTTGAACCAGAGCTGTTCAAACCAATCAAATTGTCAGGGCGGGCTTTATACGATGATGCACAGATGATCAACAGTACGACACGGAAACTGCCGCCTCTGCCTTTGCTCTGTCTCCGTTGCTCTGATTACTAAGAAGATGGGGCGCTCTGATTGGTTAAAAGGTCTATCTAATTGAATGCAGAGGCATTTTCTTTCCTGGTTCGGTTGAAACACGCCCCATAATCACAGCCCAATGGAGCAGCATCAGACTCATATTCAGACTAGACTAGAGTCTGAGTATGACCATGTCAGGCTAGGACGAAGCAGAAGTGACATCACATTTGTTGATTGCCGTTTTACAGCCTCGAGTTTGCATTTTGGCCTTCCCCATCTTGGCTGGAGCCAGAGGTGATTATGTTTGGAGAAATGGACAGAGCTGGGGAGGATGACAGCCAGCGTTGTTTATGGTTTCAATGGCGCTGTGCTAAGCTAAATGCTAAAGAGGGAAAGTTGCCGATTTTCAACCCTTCTGAAGCGAGTCATCCAAAGGTGTACTGAAGCCATTCATCTGCACGTACAGCAGATCAGAAAATCTGCAAACTTTCTCTCAAGGTGCCAGCTAACGCTAGTGGTAGCTAGTGTTGGGGACCAAGAAGCTGGTTAAACAGTGATTTGGCTCAGATTGAGTTGACTGCAGAGACAAAGGATCTTGGCCTACATGTGAATCCCAAAGCCAGAGATTCTACATTCAACACGTGGAGGGCAAGGCAGACTGGTGGTGAGACAAGGAACTGCTTCACACCTGTGAGAAGGTTGCGCTCGCCCATTGGCTGTCGGGCCTTTGAATGCACCACCCCGCCACTAGGAGGTGGAGGAGGATAAAAGCTGTTCTTTGCTTGTGTTTCTTCGCTTTTCCACGGTGACCCAGGTTACTACAGGAGGCACACTAGTCTGGACTAGCTAGGCAGCATCACCTCGCTGGTCGAGTTGAACTGGGACAATTTTATATCGGTCTGATATACAAAGGGGATCCGAGGAAATACTGGCCGAGTATTCCCTCTATCTGCAGCGGGTTTAATCAGCCTGGATTCAAGAAAAGGACGGCGTTCTGTTTCTTGCTTGTCGACCTGGATCACGTATCGTCTCCTGCTCTCTGGATGAAACGGATCGTTAAACTCTGGCAGGAGATTAACTGACAAACAACGCACAGTAAGGCTTTTACACAGTTCTGGGCAGATATTAGAACTAGTGCGTTTTGGTTTGTTATTAATGAGCAAAGGGTTCGCTACCGCTTGTGCCATTAATGTGATCTGATTGTAATCATGTATTGGCCATATCTGGTTATTAATCTGTTTCTGTGAATGTATAAATTGATAACTATACCGTTTGATTTTGTTGTGTTAAGTAGCTGGGTTAAATCCGTAAGCACTACCTGCTAAACCACTCCTTTCACGGAGTTTAGTTACTGTCTGCGAGACAATCGCGGAAATCAGCTGTTAGCCACTGAGCTGGCCGTTATCGATAACTAAGATCAGAGTGTTTATTTTCCTTTCCTCCTTTATTCTGTTCCTTTTACTAACCCACACACGGACATATAAGCTAACCACGCAGCTCCCGAGCTAACGCTGCTAACTTAACCACGTGGGGTTTGTATAGAGCTAATAGGTGATTTAGCATATGGTATAAACATGCGCGTTGCCTAGCAACCCCCACCTCGGCTTCTTCAGCCCCCTCTCCGTGCACCCAGCACCACTACCGCCCTCTTGAGGCTAAATGGTTTTGTGCAGCTCACAGGAGTAGCCATTTTTTGAGTTATTTTTGTATTAGAACTACATTTCGACACCGCCCCTCCTCTTTCACTCACTCTCTCCCACACACACTCACACACACACACGCACACACACACACACACACACACACACACACAGACACAGACGTGTCCACAAGACATGCTGCTTTTGTTTTTGCTTTGTTTGGTTGTGATATTGTAAAATGTATATACGTTTCATTATTGAAGGATTATTGATTGGCTATTGATAATTGTGACGTTAATAAATTCGATTATACTTAATTAGCAGTTGCTGGTGATTATTTGTGTATTTGTTGTGATAACTGCTGGTCGAACGGGTCGCGCTCGAAATCACCCCTTCCTTTAATTTCTTTTAAAGGATTTTTACAGAAATTAGACTGTTCCACAGTTTGATTATTGGTCCCTGACAAGCAGGGTGGTGCCCCGTTTTGATTGTTTGTCGATTTGATAAAGTTATTAATAACCATATTCATAACTTTATTAATATTGATAAAACATATTTGATAATTTGCCAATGATCAAATCTGTACCCTACGTGAATCCTACACTAGCTGGCTTTGGTTGGCAGAACTCTAACAAGACGTTTCGAGTCAACAGTCGAGAGGGTCAACGTTTAAGATTAAAACACAGACACCCAAAAAGAAGTAGAGCTCTATTTTAATGTCCCCAGTGTTAGCATGGTTAGCATTGATAAGCCTCTGTCCTGATGTACAGGTCCTAAAGCATCCCCTGCTTTATTGTCTGTTTTAAAATAAATGGGACCATCATTAACTAAATGATCATCATGCTGTGTTGAAGAAGACTTGAAACTAGCAATTGAGACCATAAACTCATTATGAAAATGTTTACTGAGGTAATGAATCAAGTGAGAAGTAGGCTCATTTTCTCATAGACTTCTATAGAAACAGATTGGAGCCGGTGGAGTCGCCCCCTGCTGGAAGTTAGATAGAATGCAGCTTTAAGGTGCTTCAGCGTTGGCTTCACTTTCAGACCTGGAAGTTGCCGTTTGGTAGCCTAGAAATCTAGAGGCACCCTAGCTAGACCCAGGGTCAGTCTAGCAACTCTCCGTTGGCTTGCGAGCTGGAAAAACCAAACTCTAGTCAGGCCAATCAAATCATGTATAGAGTCGGTGGGCGGAGCTTAACATAATGACGGCAGAGTTGCGACGGTTCCGTGTGAATTCCCCGCTACTTGAAAACAAAGAAAAGTTGAATCTATCAACTAGCGTTGCTCTGGTTCATTGTAGCGCTATCATACTGCGTGCAGAGGGGATTTGCAAGACAACCGTTTATCCCGCCCCTCGGATTGAGCCCTGCCAATGGTGAGTTCCCAGACCCAACATCTGGATGTGGGGCTGGCTTGTCAGGCTAGGAGTTTGGGTCAGACAGGTAAGGAGACAGACAGATGTTATAGATTGTGTTTTACCAGCATTTCCAGTGTCTCCTTTCTCTCCAGGGGGGCCAGGGTTTCTGGGTACACAGGGCAGAGTGTCACCTGCAAGAAGAGGAGGGGTCAAACAGGAAAAGGAGGTCAAATTAGAAGGGGGAAGGGTTGGGGGTTTTGGGACAGGTAATCAAAACGTGTTGTTGGGGTTGTTCTTCTGCAGATTTTACACAATCTTAATTTAAAGTTGACTTCACCTCTAACCCCCTTCGGCCCTGGTGGACCAAGGATTCCTGGAGGTCCCGGGTCCCCAGGGTTCCCACGCTGTCCTACTGCTCCGAGTATACCTCGCCCCGGGACACCTGAAGGTCCCAATAACCCCTTCGGCCCTGAGAGTCCTGGGGGGCCTCTATCTCCAGGAAAACTGGGGAAACTTTCACCCTGAAAGAAAACAGAGAAGTGCTTGAAAGAAGACGACGTACATTTGACGCGCCGCATGTCCCTCTCCTTCCTCTCCTGTGTGTTTCCGTTGTCTTCGGGAAACAACAACATACTTTGAGCTAGCAAGCTACACGCTGAAAAAGTTTTTAAGAAAATTTGGATGGTGCAACAAGGCAGATTTACAAAGATTTATGTTAAGGCCATTTCCTCTCTAACTGGGACGTTTTGGGAGTAGTGTTAATTTCGTCAGACGAGACGAGACTAAATATGTTCGTCAACGACCTTTTTTTCCATGACTAAGACGAGACGATGACGAGGCTGCAAAAGTGTCTAAAAACGCGGGTTAAGACTAAATTAACGTGCATTATTGTTGACGAAAAAAGACAAGACTAAAATGTTTTGCAAAAAACATAAAAACTAAGAAAAAATCTCTCTTCATTTTCATCTACAATAAACTCTACTTTTTCATCATGCGATAGAATATTCAGCTGTTATGCCTTCAAAATATTACGGATGAGTTCGTGCTGTTGCTGCCGGCCTGTGGCTGCAACACCAAACTACGTGGAGCAAGAACACAACACCCATAGACAGTAGTGAACACCAGAGATTTCTGCCAGAGCGCCGAGCACCGAACGCCAAGCAACGAGCGCGGACGACATGCTAGGTAGAAAGAAGAGGCTCGATATTTGGTAAAATATTACGTACAGTGATATTGACAGAAAGTCAGAATGTGTCATTATAACTGACGGGAAGCACTGCAGACAAAAAATATCGGGGAAAAACACCTCCAACCTTAAGCGATATCTAAAGCCTAGCCAGCCACACATTCAGGTAGGTTAACTTAAATTAACGTCTCATAAGGTAATGCTGATTTTAGGCATCTACGCTGTGAATCAACCAGTTAGCTATGGTGTTGCGGCACATACATTATGCAGATTATATTTCATAGCCATTATACCATTGTATAAGATATATTGAGTTTTCTTTTGACTAAAACGGCAGGACTTTTGGTCGACTAAAACTTGACTAACAAAAAAAGATATGTGCATGACTAAATATGACTAAAACTAACAAGGACATTTGGCACAAGACTAAGACTAAGACTAAATTAAAAATAGGTGACAAAATTAACACTATTTGGGACTGATTGTCGGGATTGCTGTGGACGAAGTACACACAGAGATACACTGGTAAGAGCCAATGAGGTTTAACCATGTATCAGTATTGTGTCAACAGATAACTTCATATCATATTGTGGGGTCTGGGTGTCCTCCACCAGGGTAACAAAGACTTCATTTACTGCATTCTGATACACTTTTATGCACCAATTTACTGTGGAAATACCTTCATTTAGCTAAATAAATATAAAAAAAAACACAGATGACAATTCTAAATATGTCAAAAATATAATGGAAAGTATGTTGTTGCGTGTCATTGAGCATTTTTAAGTGGGTATATGGAAATCCTGGAGCTTTCTTAGTGGGTTTTCAAAGTCTGACTCTGTGAGAGCAACCGGAGTCTGACTGACCTTGGGGCCAGGGTTTCCAGGGGCCCCTGGGGGCCCATCAAGTCCTCTTCTCCCTGAGAATCCTTGTCTGCCTGGAGGGCCCGGTGGGCCCCTGTTTCCTTTCTCACCTGAAGACAAAAGTCCAAACAGAACCATTGATAAACTGACATTACGTCATGGCTAAAGTCCAAGAATTTCCCTTTACTCAAGGAGTTAAGGAGAGATGAGACAGGTGAGTAAGGTAAGTATTTAAAGGTCAAACTCACCTTTAAACTCCACCACGGTGAAATATCCCTTCTGACCTTTAAACCCTTTGATACCTGGAAATCCACCAAGACCCTGCAAACAAAACGAATAAATGGATGATCCGATATCGACTGATACAATCCAGAGATGGATCTTTTAAGAGGCTTTGGCTTTGACTCACCTGTTGTCCCCGCACTCCTGTGTCTCCAAACAAACCTGTTTCTCCTCTCTGCCCCGGGGCCCCCGGGGCTCCAGAAAACCCCGGAGAACCCTGGTAACCCACAGGCCCGGGAGGACCCCTGAGTTCAACTAGGGGGCCACAAGCACAGCCACCAGAACTGCCTGAAATACAGAGATAGATTTCAAAAGAGGGATAGAATTGTGACGTCAATATTATGTAGCGTTCCTCAGGGAACCATCCTGGGGCAACTGTTTCTGCATCTGTTTGTCAAACTAAAACCAACAACCTATAAACAATCAACCAACCAATCTAGATGTCAATTAATCTGTTGTGGTTATTTTCAGTCTTGTCTAGTTTTACTTCCTGTGTTACTCTCCCTCTCCGAATGTAAACGGACTGTATTTATACAGCGCTTTTCTAGTCTTAACGACTACTCAAAGCGCTTTTACATAGTACAGGAACCATTCACCATTCACACACATTGCTCATCAGATAAACATTCACACACATTTACACTTAATTTTACAACTCGGGGATCAGTGTCTGCAGGGCCAGGGATCAAACCACCAACTTGACCGCTCTACCACTGAGCCACAGCCACCCGTGTTTCACCTGTTGTATCACCTGTTCATTGTTTGCTCATCACCTCTTGTATTTAGCCTCTGTGTTCCCCTTGTCTCTTGCCAGATCGTTTTGTGTGCTTGCCCCATCAGTTTGTGTGTGTTTGTGTTGATTCCTGTTGTGTCTCCCAGTGTCAGCTCTCGTCGGTTTCTGTGCTTCCCGTTTTTCTTTTGGATGCCTTTTGTCTTCATTTTGGAATTGTTTTTTTGCCTGCTGCTTCTCTCAGGACTCCCTTGGTTCATTTTTTGTGTTTCCATCAATACATCTTCAACTTTCTTTTGCCTGCCTGTCTCTCCCTGCATTTGGGTCCTTTAATTCCCTGAACCATAACAGAATCATGTCCAGACACTGACCTTTTAACCCTTTGAAGCCCCGGGCCCCCGGGGGCCCCAGTTCACCTGGATCTCCAGAGACTCCTGGGGCACCAGGAAGACAGTAAGTACCTGAAGAGAAAAACAGAAAGTCAGCAGGAGGACAAAAGGAAATGATATGCATTGATTCTTAATCATGGACTGTACTCAAATAGCTGTTTCTGAAATATGAGCCATCACTGGACAATATTCTGCACTATGCATATTTATTTATCTCTTTGTTACCTCCAACTGTGCAATATGTCATTTATATTCATCTGTATATCTGTGTTTATATACTGTCTGTTTATATAAGGGTGTTGATTGTGTAAATATGTTTGTTTTATTACTATTATTCTAATACTTCATGTATTTTTTTTTTCCTATGTCTACACGATGACGCTCTCGGGTGAAAACGAAAAAATATTTTATCAGATGTGCCTTTCGTTTATACGGCGACGGCGTTTTTGGGGCTTAAAAACGCAAAAAAGTGAAACCACCCTCCAGAGTGGAAATCTTAAAAACGCTCCACCGTCGCGTTACCGTCTAAAGGGTAAAAACGCAAAAGTCTGAAGACAGCGGCGTGGAGAGAGACGAGAAAAAGGCGTCTGTTGTTACGGAGTAGGCTACAGGAATTTCAATGTAATGGCTCAATATTTAAATGATTTCAACAATGTGGATATGGTTGTTATAGTTCGATGACCATATGTAGGCTATTCATTTGAGCCAGAGCAGGCGACAACGTTACGGATGAAGAGAGAGAGAGAGTGAGCGAGTGGCAGTGGTCAGCGGGCAGAGGTCAGCGGGCAGAGGTCAGAGGTCAGCGGGCAGAGGTCAGCGGGCAGAGGTCAGCGGGCAGAGGTCAGAGGTCAGCGGGCAGAGGTCAGCGGGCAGAGGTCAGAGGTCAGCGGGCAGAGGTCAGAGGTCAGCGGGCAGAGGAGGGTCTGCTTCAGCCTCCTCTGCCCGCTGCCTCTCGCTCTCAAGCAGCGGCTGAAGGGCCGCGAGGCTCATGGTGTTGGTAGTGCTCCCGTGGGTGCTGTGTTGTGGCTCAGGGTATTGGTAGTGCTCCCGTGGGTGCTGTGCTGTGGCTCAGGGTATTGGTAGTGCTCCCGTGGGTGCTGTGCTGTGGCTCAGGGTATTGGTAGTGCTCCCCGTGGGTGCTGTTGCTGTGGCTTATCACGGTCAACTGTGCCGGTCATCATCAGACAAACATGCAACTCCACCTCCTCGTCTTTCCAGACGAGCTTTTGTTGTTCGCTTCGGCATGTTTTGGTTTCGCGCTACTAAGGAGAGAAGTAGAAGGAAGGTTCTACGCAGGTGGGTGCCTTGGTGGTGTTGTGTGGCAGTGCCACCTAGTCACCTGGAGTGCATACTACATCGAATTTCACACACTTTTGCGTCACCATATGCACGCAGATTTCCCCTCCATAACGCTGGTCTAAACGCAGAATAAAAAGTGATAACGAAACGCCACTTTTGCGTTTTCTCTTCAGATCGTTTCCGTGTAAACATAGCCTTAATGTGTATTTGTGTTATTCTGATGTTTGTACATTTTGTTCTTTTGAGCTGCTGTAGCACAGGAATTTCCCCAGCATGGGATTAATAAAGTCTATCTTAAAAACTGTGGATGTAGCAGCAGTGACGTCACCCATTGGTTTGTGTTTGGCAATTTGGTCGTTGCAATCTTGGTATTTTGAAACCAGACGAAACGATTTATGACGAGAGGGCTGAGCTGGGGAGAATGATGCAACTAAACCAGTTTTTATGGCTGCAATGACGCTGCTGCGCTAAGCTTAACGCTCAAGAGGGAAAGTTGGTGATTTCAGATACAGTATTAGGGGACCACTAAGGTCTATATAAAAGAGACTTCAGATACAGTATTAGGGGACCACTAAGGTCTATATAAAAGAGACTTCAGATACAGTATTAGGGGACCACTAAGGTCTATATAAAAGAGACTTCAGATACAGTATTAGGGGACCACTAAGGTCTATATAAAAGAGACTTCAGATACAGTATTAGGGGACCACTAAGGTCTATATAAAAGAGACTTCAGATACAGTAGTAGGGGACCACTAAGGTCTACATAAAAGAGACTTCAGATACAGTATTAGGGGACCACTAAGGCCTATATAAAAGAGACTTCAGATACAGTATTAGGGGACCACTAAGGCCTATATAAAAGAGACTTCAGATACAGTATTAGGGGACCACTAAGGTCTATATAAAAGAGACTTCAGATACAGTATTAGGGGACCACTAAGGCCTATATAAAAGAGACTTCAGATACAGTATTAGGGGACCACTAAGGCCTATATAAAAGAGACTTCAGATACAGTATTAGGGGACCACTGAGGTCTATATAAAAGAGACTTCAGATACAGTATTAGGGGACCACTAAGGTCTATATAAAAGAGACTTCAGATACAGTATTAGGGGACCACTAAGGCCTATATAAAAGAGACTTCAGATACAGTATTAGGGGACCACTAAGGCCTATATAAAAGAGAGACTTCAGATACAGTATTAGGGGACCACTAAGGCCTATATAAAAGAGACTTCAGATACAGTATTAGGGGACCACTAAGGCCTATATAAAAGAGACTTCAGATACAGTATTAGGGGACCACTGAGGTCTATATAAAAGAGACTTCAGATACAGTATTAGGGGACCACTAAGGTCTATATAAAAGAGACTTCAGATACAGTATTAGGGGACCACTAAGGTCTATATAAAAGAGACATCAGATACAGTATTAGGGGACCACTAAGGTCTATATAAAAGAGACTTCAGATACAGTATTAGGGGACCACTAAGGTCTATATAAAAGAGACTTCAGATACAGTATTAGGGGACCACTAAGGTCTATATAAAAGAGACTTCAGATACAGTATTAGGGGACCACTAAGGCCTATATAAAAGAGACTTCAGATACAGTATTAGGGGACCACTAAGGCCTATATAAAAGAGACTTCAGATACAGTATTAGGGGACCACTAAGGCCTATATAAAAGAGACTTCAGATACAGTATTAGGGGACCACTAAGGCCTATATAAAAGAGACTTCAGATACAGTATTAGGGGACCACTGAGGTCTATATAAAAGAGACTTCAGATACAGTATTAGGGGACCACTAAGGCCTATATAAAAGAGACTTCAGATACAGTATTAGGGGACCACTAAGGTCTATATAAAAGCATAAAAAGCAGCATGTCGTAGGACCTTTAATGAACACAATGTTAGCATGGTTAGCATTGCTAAGCCTCTGTCCTGATGTACAGCTCCTAAAGCAACAACCTGCTTTATTGTCTGTTTTAAAATAAATGGGAGCATCATTTACTAAATGATCACCATGCTGTGTTGAAGTAGACTTGATACTAGTGATTGAGACCATAAACTCATTATGAAAATGTTTACTGAGGTAATAAAACAAGAGAGAAGTAGGTTCATTTTCTCATAGACTTCTATACAAACAGACTCTTTTTGGAGCCAGTGGAGTCGCCCCCCTGCTGGACGTTAGAGAGAATGCAGCTGAAGCCAACAGGTAGAAATCATGTTCTCTGGTACCTGGACTCCCCGGTTCCCCTTTCAGTCCTCTGGGTCCGGGGCGTCCTGGTTTTCCAGGTTCTCCAGGTGTTGGTTTGCCGGTATACACCTGACCTGGATCTCCTTTGTCCCCTCTGGATCCTGGATCTCCCCTCGGACCCACAAGACCTGGCGGGCCTGAAGAGGAGCAACAGAGAACTTTATTCACTGACATTTCATACACCTGTAATACGAGTCGGGCTGGGTATCCATCAAACACATTTGATACCGGTACCCATACCAGTACCGCGACTTTGAAACCGGTTCCTAAACCTTTTTTCGATACCAATTTTATAAAATCCATTATAACAAAAAGAAATTACAACATTAGACATTACAAATCTTTTTATTTATTTTTCAGCTCCTACTACGTGAGTCCGTCTCTGTGTAACTTAAGAGTTTTTCCTGCGTGTCTCTACAATGCGTAACGCTAACCAGCCAATCGCAGACATTATTAGACCTTGATAGAAGCATCCTGCGTGCTTATTGGCTCACTGACGCTAATGAGATTGACTCCTTATGTCAAACTCATTTTCCCAGAGGGCCACACTGGAAAAAGAGAATCACACCGAGGGCCAGACATGGAGAGTTTATTGACGTGCTTTTGTTACTGCATGTCACTTTTTTTATCAACATTTTGGTAGCTTTTTTACAAATGTTTGTTGTTTTTGTTCCAACTTTTTTGTGGCTTTCTCAGACATTTGTCACTTTTCTGTAAATTTGTCGCTTTTTCCGACATTTTTGTACGCTTTTTGTCGCAGTTTTCTTGACATGAAGCCCTACAAAACAGCAACGGCCTGTTTCTCAGCCTGAATATGAAAACTCTCTCTCTGCTTCTGGGAGAATTTCGGAGTCTCAGAGTCGGCTAATCTGCCAAATTCTGCTTTGAATATCACGTAATTGCTGTTTAAAAAACACTTTCCTGTGTTTTAGGAGGACCAAAATTTATTGTAAATCCAAACTGATATACGGGCCAGATCTAAATATGCAACAGGCCGGATTTGGCCCGCGGGCCTTGAGTTTGACACATGTGCCTTAAGGTATTTAAATTTGCAATTGAATGACGAGGCATTTTTGGATACTCGATACTGAGCAGGGAATTCGGTCGGTGCCTAAAAAGAATAGAATTTGGTATCCAGCCCTGAATATTGAGTGAAACTGTAGATATGGGTACTGACCAGGTATGGATCTGCCGGGGGCTCCCTGGGGGCCGTGCATTCCCATCGCCCCCATGTCTCCTGGGGGGCCCCTTGCCCCGGGGGCCCCGGGATCTCCAACCTCACCTGGAAGACCGGAAGCAGTTAGCTGACAGCAGACCACAGGGATTAAATCACTTGTAAACGTTGCAACATGTAGAGCCCGACTGATAAAGGATTTTTAAGGCCGATATCGATACAGATATTTGGTGATTAAAAATCCGATATTACGATATATCGGCCGATATATATTCTTAAAAAATCCAGAAATGCAGAACCAAACGTGAACAGATTTCCCTAACATTAGTTATTTGTAGTTATTTATGAGTCCTCACTAAAATACTATGATAATGCAGTTTAAAAATTAACTTTAAACAGAGGAACATCAAAACATATTAAAGTTCTGATAAATAAAATGTGTAAAAATACAAACTTAAGATATGAAACTTAAAGTGTTAAACGCGAGTGTAGCCAACAGGGATGTTGTAGAGCGCTGTGTGTGTGTGTGTGTGTGTGTTGTAGAGCGCCCTCTGGTGGACAGACTACGCAACGGCAGCACTCAGAACATGGTTGAAGTTTTTTTTCTTTCTGTTTTTATTCTATTTTTTAAACATTCATTTATCGGCCGTTATAAATGCCGATACCGATAGTTTGGAAGTAGGCTCTCTTTCAGCTCAGGACAGCGCCACTTCTCACAAATACAGAGAGGATTGGAGATGAAAAGTTTACCTGACACGTAACCGCGATCAGCTTGGTGGGAAATAAAGAGTCTCTCTGCACTGGTGGTGGATGTCGTCGATGCACTTGCATCATAAGGTTTTGTTTTTTTAATAATCTGTCCATTTGAGTTTCACTCTGATTACCTAACGCACATGCACGCACTGTATGGTGGGGGGATGGAGAGGGGTCACTAAAGAGGCGTTGACGCTGTGATTGGTGGATAGGATATGGAGCAGGGGCACTGACAGACACATAACCTTATACATATTATAATAACATATTGATACCATAGTGAAGAAGATGGGTTGTGGTATCTCTATGGTGAGGAAATGTCTTTCTTATGTCCCTACACACATCGTGGGACAGGTGGCTAAATCTTTAATTTCATGTCACCTGGATTATTGTGCACCTGTATGGTAGAGGTGTGAATCTTCACTCATCTCCTGATTCGATTATGATTATCATGTCAGCGATTCAATTCGATTCGATATCACGGTGCATCACGATGCATCAAATCCATGTTTCTATTAAAGCCATGTAGGATATTTAATTCATAGCTTTTCAAACTTCATAAACCAAACATTCTGCAGTGCTCCAATACTAAATAAACTGGATACATAAAACTATACAGCACTGAGCACATGGCACTTCCTGAATATGCAAAAACATACCAGAATATGTAAACAGAAATGATGTTAGGGCCAGATTACATTAAATTATAAACAGAAATAATCGATTTGAGCCGGCCAATTATTGATGCAGCATCGTCCATGTCCATGTTCATTTCAACACCTCTAATGTATGGTCATCTGCACATAAAGGTCAACTAAAGAAATTACAAACTGCCCAAAACAGAGCTGCCAGGTTAGTATTACATTGTCCCATAAGAACAAACACTGTCAGTATGCACCGTTGAGACTCTCATGGTTAAAGGTAGAGAACTAAATCTTTTCTTATATAACCATATTATTAGGTGTGATCAGGTTCATTCTCATTTGACTAGGTCAGCTGATGTTACCACGCCCAAAATCAAATGCTTTGAGGAGAACAGTTATTTATCGTGCCATCAATCATTGGAATAATTGCCCACTTAAAAAGACGTAAAATGAATAGCAAAGTCTCTTTCAAGTACCATCTGAGAATGCACTATTTAAAATTGTGAGTAGGGAATGGACATATTTACTGTATGAATGTAATACTGTAATAACGTATTCTGAATCATTTCTGATGATGTTTATGATGATGTCTACACTGTTTTACTGCTTTTAGATTATCATTGTTAAGTGATTTCTTTTTCTTTTTGTTGCGGACCCCAGGAAGACTAGCTCGTCCAACTTTGGTGACAGTGAATGGGGATCCTTGTAACAATAAACCAATCACACTATGTTAGACGCTCCACTTAGCAACCAACTGCTATGTTTAATTGTAGATGAATGGAGCCTACTGGCAGTCTGGCACACGTGGGTGCTCAGTATTTTCCGTGGGTGCTCGAGTCTTCTGTTTAAACAACAACCAGCCCAGATCCAGCTAACAACACATCTGTGTTTTCTGCATTTTCTTCACTTACAGTACAGGCCAAAAGTTTGGACACACCTTCTCATTCAATGCGTTTTCTTTATTTTCATGACTATTTACATTGTAGATTCTCACTGAAGGCATCAAAACTATGAATGAACACATGGAATTATTTACTTAACAAAAAAGTGTGAAATAACTGAAAACATGTCTTATATTTTAGATTCTTCAAAGTAGCCATCCTTTGCTTTTTTGATAGCGCTGCAAACCCTTGGTGTTCTCTCAATGAGCTTCATGAGGTAGTCACCTGAAATGGTTTTACCTTCACAGGTGTGCTTTGTCAGGGTTAATTAGTGGAATTTTTTTCCCTTATTAATGGGGTTGGGACCATCAGTTGTGTTGTGCAGAAGTCAGATTGATACACAGCCGACAGCCCTATTGGACAACTGTTAGAATTCATATTATGACAAGAACCAATCAGCTAAGTAAAGAGAAACGAGTGGCCATCATTACTTTAACAAATGAAGGTCAGTCAGTCCGGAAAATTGCGAAAACTTTGAATGTGTCTCCAAGTGCAGTCGCAAAAACCATCAACCGCTACAACGAAACTGGCTCACATGAGGACCGCCCCAGGAAAGGAAGACCAAGAGTCACCTCTGCTGCTGAGGATAAGTTCATTCGAGTCACCAGCCTCAGAAATCACAAGTTAACAGCAGCTCAGATTAGAGACCAGATGAATGCCACACAGAGTTCTAGCAGCAGACACATCTCTAGAACAACTGTTAAGAGGAGACTGCGTGAATCAGGCCTTCATGGTCAAATAGCTGCTAAGAAACCACTGCTAAGGAGAGGCAACAAGCAAAAGAGATTTGTTTGGGCCAAGAAACAAGGAATGGACATTAGACCAGTGGAAATCTGTGCTTTGGTCTGATGAGTCCAAATTTTAGATCTTTGGTTCCAACCGCCATGTCTTTGTGCGACGCAGAAAAGGTGAACGGATGGATTCTACATGCCTGGTTCCCACCGTGAAGCATGGAGGAGGAGGTGTGATGGTGTGGGGGTGCTTTGCTGGTGACACTGTTGGGGATTTATTCAAAATTGAAGGCATACTGAACCAGCATGGCTACCACAGCATCCTGCAGCGACATGCGTTTAGTTGGACCATCATTTATTTTTCAACAGGACAATTTATTTGACCCCAAACACACCTTCAGGCTGTGTAAGGGCTATTTGACCAATAAGGAGAGTGATGGAGTGCTGCGCCAGATGACCTGGCCTCCACAGTCACCGGACCTGAACCCAGTCGAGATGGTTTGGGGTGAGCTGGACCGCAGAGTGAAGGCAAAAGGCCAACAAGTGCTAAGCATCTCTGGGAACTTCTTCAACTGTTGGAAAACCATTTCAGGTGACTACCTCTTGAAGCTCATCAAGAGAATGCCAAGAGTGTGAAAAGCAGTAATCAGAGCAAAGGGTGACTACTTTGAAGAATCTAAAATATAAGACATGTTTCTCAGTTATTTCACACTTTTTTGTTAAGTACATAATTCATGAAAATAAAAGGAAACGCATTTGAATGAGAAGGTGTGTCCAAACTTTTGGCCTGTACTGTATGTATAACTGTCTCTACAACTTTATAATTAAAATAACTCTTTATTAACTATTTTTCTCTGCTGACTCCTGAGACTAATACTAATATTAGTGTGCATGTGATCCATACCTGTGTATGTGATGTGGGCGTCCTGCGGGAGGCCTTTAGGACCTGGATCTCCCATAAAGCCCTGGGGACAGACATTGGGTCAGCTTTACAGGGATTGGTTTGAAACACTAGAACGTAACTTCCGGGCGTGGCTCTATCCCTTCTAGCCACAATCATGCTACAGTTATCCTTCCTGGTTCCTGTGTCTGCCTGTATGTGATTGGTCAGCACAGTGATGATGGTGCTACATAAAAAAACCGACTGACCTTAGGACCTTCTCGTCCAATCAGACCAGGGAGACCTGGACTTCCTGGAATGCCCTGAGAACACACATACACACACGCAGTAGTGAATAGATAAATTAAGCGTGAAATCTGGGTTTTCTAAATTAATGACAGACGTATAATTAAACAACGTACCTACAGTAACTGACATAAAGTTTATAAGCGTATTTAGTGAGAAGTTTAATAATTATTGTGTCAGCTTTTGATGACTCACCTTGAATCCTTTCTCTCCGAGTCCACCAGGGCTGCCAGTCAACCCCTGAAACACATGGCACACAGAAACTAGTCTGGTGCAACGGAAATACACTACCAGGATAACGCAGATATCAGGGGGAAACGCCAGAGCAGGGGGAATGAGAGGGAGAAACACCAGAGCAGGGGAATGAGGAGGGGGGAACGCCAGAGCAGGGGAAGGAATGGGAGGGGAAACACCAGGAGCAGGGGAATGAGAGGGGGAAACGCCAGAGCAGGGGGAATGAGAGGGGAACGAGAGCAGCGGGGAATGAGAGGGGGAACGGCAGAGGCGGGGAATGAGAGGAGGAAAAACATGAGCAGGGGGAAAATGAGAGGGAAAACACTAGAGCAGGGGAATGAGGCAGGGGAACGCCAGAGCAGGGGGAATGAGAGAGGGGGAACACCAGAGGCAAGGGGGAATGAGAGGGGGAAACCCCAGAGCAGGGGGGAATGAGAGGGAGAAACCCCAGAGCAGGGGAATGAGAGGGGAAGCGCCAGAGCAGGGGGGAATGGGAGGGAAGGCCAGAGCAGGGGGAATGAGAGGGAGAAACCCCAGAGCAGGGGGAATGAGAGGGAGAAACCCCAGAGCAGGGGGAGGAGAGAGGAAAAACCCCAGAGCAGGGGGAAGAGGAGAGGGAGGCGGCGTGGTGTGGCACTAGTGGGCGTAGCCCCGCCTTTTTGGGCGTCACTAACGAAGGGACGAAGCCCAAAATCCCTTTCTCTCCTTTGATCCCTGTGAGAGAGTCCAAACCCTGAAACCACAAACACAGATCCTCAGCACCTCCACTACCAACACGGTCACCAAAAACGTCCCCAAAAGTCTATTATGGCATCAAAAACTTTGGAAAAAAAGTAAAAAATGTCAGAAAAACAGCATAAAAAAATGCAAGAAAAGCGGCAATGTTAGAAATATCGCCAAAGACTTAGACTAAAATAGCATCAGGTGACCAGGTATTCTCACAGATTTATCTATTTGTCCTCAGTAATGTTGTCTTGGACAGGGTACACACACACACACGCACACACATGGACGCACACAACGACACACATACACGCACGCACACGCACACACACACACACACACATGCACACACATGCACAGCCACACACACACACACACGCACAGCCACACACACACACACACACGCACACAAACACGCACACACACACACAGCCACATACACACACACGCACAGACACAGACATAAACGCACACAGACACACACGCACAGACACACATGCACGCACGAACACACACACACACGCACACACTGACACACACACACGCACAGACACAAAGACACGCACACACGCACAACGACACACACACGCACGCACTGACACGCACACACACACAGTATCTATATTTGTGAGACCAAAATAATAAGAATTGAGATATATATATATATATATATATATATATATATATATATATATACTGTATGTATATACAGCATTCGGCCAGATGTTCCAGAGGTCTGATCCGATATGTGAACTTACCGGCAGACCTGGATTTCCACAGACACCTTTAGGCCCTGGAGGACCCTGAAGGACCAAGACAAACCAACATTACAACACTGGTCTTCTGCCATAGTCATGTAACTTCACAGTCTTTTTAAAAAAAGAACGGGAATAATCTCTAAAAAAACACACAAAATAATTCCACATGACCCTGAAGCTCCACCCACCTGTTCTCCTTTAATGTACAGGTCTTCTGGTGGGTCAACGTACTCAAACGGGCCCGGAGGGCCCTGGAGGCCCTGATCCCCCTGTGGACCACACACAGTAATACTGCAACACTGATACTGATAAAACATGTACATAAGGAGAAAACACAAGACTTTCACCCAGGAAACAGGTGTTCACGTCCTGAAGAAGTTAAGGAGAAAACACAAGACTTTCACCCAGGAAACAGGTGTTCATGTCCTGAAGAAGTTAAGGAGGAAACACAAGACTTTCACCCAGGAAACAGGTGTTCACGTCCTGAAGAAGTTAAGGAGAAAACACAAGACTTTCACCCAGGAAACAGGTGTTCATGTCCTGAAGAAGTTAAGGAGGAAACACAAGACTTTCACCCAGGAAACAGGTGTTCATGTCCTGAAGAAGTTAAGGAGAAAACACAAGACTTTCACCCAGGAAACAGGTGTTCACGTCCGGAAGAAGTTAAGGAGAAAACACAAGACTTTCACCCAGGAAACAGGTGTTCACGTCCTGAAGAAGTTAAGGAGAAAACACAAGACTTTCACCCAGGAAACAGGTGTTCACGTCCGGAAGAAGTTAAGGAGAAAACACAAGACTTTCACCCAGGAAACAGGTGTTCATGTCCTGGAGAAGTTAAGGAGAAAACACAAGACTTTCACCCAGGAAACAGGTGTTCACGTCCTGAAGAAGTTAAGGAGAAAACACAAGACTTTCACCCAGGAAACAGGTGTTCATGTCCTGAAGAAGTTAAGGAGGAAACACAAGACTTTCACCCAGGAAACAGGTGTTCACGTCCTGAAGAAGTTAAGGAGAAAACACAAGACTTTCACCCAGGAAACAGGTGTTCATGTCCTGAAGAAGTTAAGGAGGAAACACAAGACTTTCACCCAGGAAACAGGTGTTCATGTCCTGAAGAAGTTAAGGAGAAAACACAAGACTTTCACCCAGGAAACAGGTGTTCATGTCCTGAAGAAGTTAAGGAGAGAAAACACAAGACTTTCACCCAGGAAACAGGTGTTCACGTCCTGAAGAAGTTAGAGAAAACACAAGACTTTCACCCAGGAAACAGGTGTTCATGTCCTGAAGAAGTTAAGGAGAAAACACAAGACTTTCACCCAGGAAACAGGTGTTCACGTCCTGAAGAAGTTAAGGAGGAAACACAAGACTTTCACCCAGGAAACAGGTGTTCATGTCCTGAAGAAGTTAAGGAGAAAACACAAGACTTTCACCCAGGAAACAGGTGTTCATGTCCTGAAGAAGTTAAGGAGAAAACACAAGACTTTCACCCAGGAAACAGGTGTTCATGTCCTGGAAGAAGTTAAGGAGAAAACACAAGACTTTCACCCAGGAAACAGGTGTTCATGTCCAGTTGAGTTTAGCCGAAAAAAAGTGAGCGTCATGCGGCAAAGACAGTTAAGTTTAGACACCAAAACAACTTGCTAAGATTAGGACAAAGGTTGTGGTTTAGTTTAAACCCTCCCGGGACACAGACACCCGTTTCCTGAGTGGACATACACATTGCGGGTGCGGGTGGGAGTGTAACACACACGTTGCGGTTGCGGGTGGTTATGGTCAGAAATTTGGCGGTAGCGGGATGAAGAAAACAGTCCCGCACATGGCTCTACTCTGGATCATAATCCGTTCACTATTTTCATTGAATTTGGGAGTTTTATGAAGTTTTATTGTATTTGAAAAAAGAAAATGATAAAAGAACGTTGAAAAAAGTGACAAAAATGACGGAAAAAAACACAAAAATATCAAACAAAGCGCAAAAAATTAAATCTACAAAGACATCGGTAAAGCTTCAGAAACGTCGGAAAAACTAGACAAAAAACTCTGTTTTAATGTGAATATTTGTACCTCGTCTCCTTTCTGTCCCGACAGAGATCGACCTTTTTCTCCCTAAGACACAAACACACCAACACAGGCCCGTTAATACATGATTATCTATCAACAGGTACAAACACTGTGATTTATAATCTATAATCACCCATCTCATGGTTTAATAGATGTAGTGCAGTAAAAAGTACATTTCTTTCTGAGATGGAGTGGAGTATAAAGTATAGAAGTAACAGAAAAAGCAAAATACTCAAGTAAAGTACAAGTATGTCTAGTAGTACTTGAGTAAATGTTCTCCTAATACTTACAGGTGAACCCCTGAAGCCGGGCAGACCAGGGAAACCCTGTAGAGACACACAGGTACACATACAGTATGAACACAGGTTAGTTTGACCTTTACCTGCATGTACGTTTACCGTAACTGGGTAGAACTTAAATATGGAGATATAAGATTGCTTCCCGACAGCAACGATATGTGTTTTAGATCCAGAGAAAAGTCTTAAAATGGTTATTATTATTATGTATATATATATATGTATATATTAGTGATGCACCGATTACAACTTTCTAGGCCGATTCCGATTTTCATTGAGTTAGGCCGGCCGATACTGATTTTAGTGGATTCCGATTTCATTTTTTCTAACCACTTTACAGCACAAACAAATATTAATTTTCTATCTTTTCTTTAATAGAACATGTGTTGAACAGATAATGGATCACTATAAAATAGATCTATATAAATGACTCCTGGTGTGGGACATTCACACACATCTAAAGAGCAACGTTAGAACCATTTCCTTCTTTTCAAATCCAATATCCAACAAAAAAATGTGATTTGGGTTTTTGGTGTGGTCCCTCCACGCCCTACTTTGTCCTTGCAGGTGTTGCATATTGTAAACTTGTTATCTTCTGCTCACACGCTGAAGAATGTCCAAACAGCTGACATGTTGCAGGTTAATTCACCACATTCCCTACATGTGCGAAAATAGCACGGACATGCGCTTCACACCGTGAGCGGGTACACGCGACACACGGTGGAAAAGTTGAGAGAAAGAGAACTCGCGTGCTGTGGCGTCCGTGTCTGCGTGCGTCCTTAAGAACTGTAATTTGTATAACTTCTGTTGTTAGTTAATTGTAGCGTTGACCGGTATGAAATCTGCATATGTCAGACTGACCAGCCGGTCGCCGGTCATGGCCGAGCACGTGAAAACCGGCCAAGTCTATCGGTGCATCTATATATATATATATATATATACACAGTACAGTATTAATGGGGTGTGTGTTTGCTGTGACTCACGTTGGTCCCGTCCTGTCCTGGAGGACCCAGAACTCCCATCGGACCGGGGAGACCGTTTTCACCCTGCAGACCAAAACCCCTCAGTTATAGTACACACAAAAGTAAAAGTACCCATTATGCATTCAATTCATCTGCACTAATAACCAGGTTGAAATATTCTTACAGCATCGGCAGATTTTTGTCAATACCCTCATATTGTCCTCTGGTCCAATTTGGCCAGTTTTAAAAATTTCAAAATCAGAAATATAAATATACATTTTTTTCTTTTAAATAAAAATTACCCAAAAATTAGATGGATTCAATAGAATGCTATTCGCATGTACAATTAATAATCACTACTTTTATTGAATTTTGGATGTTTTATTCAAGTTTTAGCATTTCAAAAGAGTTGAAATGGTTTCAAAACTGTATTCTGACTAAACTTTGAAGTCCCTGATTAACCATCAACATACGTTCCTCTAATATTAGTTTAAATATTTCATCATTTCTGCTTTTTTAACTCAAAAATTAGGTATCACTTCCTACAAATGAGGATTATTGTCCATGAATTCCAAAAATAAGTGTAAATCTAGTGGTAATAGCTTAACTCAAAAACAGAAAAAAGCATCAAAAGCGTTGAAGAAATGGATACAAATGTCAGAAAAAACATCTAAAAGGTGTTCATTTTAAATTTTGACCCGGGAGGAGAGGGGTTAAACACAAGGGTTAAAGAATCTTGAAAGTTTTGAAAGTAAAATGTTGGTATGCAAAATAACTTCAGGTGTCAAAGAATATGTAATGAATTAAAAAACTTCTCACCTGCCGCCCAGGAAATCCACTGGGCCCGACTTCTCCCTGAAACACAAACACCAGCATGTCATCAGCATATACAGTAAATACTATATTTGTAAATGTACTAAAAAACAAAACAAAAAACAACTTTCTCTATAGAGCCCCCTACAGGTTTCTCTATAGAGCCCCCTTACAGGTTTCTCTATAGCGACCCCCTTACAGGTTTCTCTATAGAGCCCCTACAGGTTTCTCTATAGAGCTCCCTACAGGTTTCTCTATAGAGCTCCCCTACAGGTTTCTCTATAGAGCTCCCCTACAGGTTTCTCTATAGAGCCCCCACTACAGGTTTCAAGTCCAAGTCCAAAGGCAGTAGAGACCAAGTCAAGACCAAGTCCAAAGGCAGTAGAGACCAAGTCAAGACCAAGACCGAAGGCAGTAGAGACCAAGTCAAGACCAAGTCCGAAGGCAGTAGAGACCAAGTCCAGGCAAAGTCCAAAGGCAGCCAAGACCAAGTCGAGACCAAGTTCAAAGGCAGTAGAGACAAAGTCAAGACCAAGTCCAAAGGCAGTACAGACCAAGTCAAGACCAAGTCCGAAGGCAGTAGAGACCAAGTCCAGGCAAAGTCCAAAGGCAGCCAAGACCAAGTCGAGACCAAGTTCAAAGGCAGTAGAGACAAAGTCAAGACCAAGTCCAAAGGCAGTAGAGACCAAGCCAAGACCAAGTTCAAAGGCAGTGGAGACCAAATCAAGACCAAGTCCGAAAGCAATCAAGACCAAGTCAAGACCAAGTCCAAAGGCAGTCAAGACCAAGTCAAGACCAAGTCCAAAGGCAGCAGAGACCAAGTCAAGACCAAGTCCACAGGCAGTAGAGACCAAGTCAAGACACTCCTAATGTACAACTGATTCTGAATCAGCAGACAAAAACAAGGCAAGTCTTCAAAATAGGGCATTCGAGACCGGAATTGAGTACTACAGCCCTGTGCAGTACTATAACAGTACTACTAAACTACCCAGTAGTATACAATAGAATATCTAAGTGTGTTTCCACGTTGACAAACTACAACATTACAATACTCTGTCATTAAACATCTGTATGCAAGTCAGGTGGTGTACAGCACAGGTGTACTTACAGTACGTCACATCCTGCCACGCTGGCAGCTAGGCGAGCATTATAACATGGAGACACGCAAGGGCCAAAAGAATGCATTAATGTGTGAAAAGCTAACTATGACGAATGCGGCAGACGACATGGAGGAGATCAAGCGATCATTAAACTTTATGTCTAGTGAGCTGACAAAGGTGACGTCGCAACAGGAGCGTCTGCTCAAACTTGTGGACGAAGTGACAACATTGAAAATCATGATGAGAGAAAAGGATACACGGATTTCTACGCTGGAGCAGCGGATTGATGAACTGGAGCAGTATACACGGAGGGACGATTTGGTGATTACTGGGATCAAGACTCGACACCGTACCTGCGCCAGGGCGACAACTAACGTGGAGACGGAGGACGCTCCGAGGGAAGAGCTACAGTCACTGGAGCAACAGGTGGTGGATTTCCTTAACAGGAACAACATAAACATTCGCAAAGAAGCAATATCTGCTTGCCATACATTGCCTAGTAAGTCCGAGAACTCTGTATCTGCTGTAGTAATTCGATTCATTAGCAGGAAGCAGAGGGACGATGTACAAATGCAAGCAAAAAAACTGAAAGGAACGAACGTGTATATAAACGAACACCTCACGAAGAAAAATGGAGGTATCGCAAGGGAGGCGAGGATGTTAAGGAAAATTACTGGGACATGGACCTGGAATGGAAACGTGTGGATCAGAGAACAAGATGGTTCAGCGAAGGTCATCAAGACTATGAAGGAACTTGAGAAGTATAAGACTGGACATTCACAGCGGGAGTGATGGAGTCTCCAGCATGGCGGACTGACAATGGAGAAATCAGGTTGGATACACTTGGACATACACTGAACTATGGACGTAGACACTAATGATGATAAAATTTACGATTTAGAAAATTATATTGAACATGACTTGCTAACCCCTGAAGAAATTGTATGTAATTATTATACTGTACAACAATATAATGTTGAAATCAGCAAGGTGCTTGATGAAGCATTATCTATCATACACTTTAATAGTCGAAGTTTAAAGGGTAACTTAGTAAAAATAAAAGAACTACTTTGTCAGTTAGATACAACATTTTAAGTGATTGCTATAACTGAAAGTTGGTTGAAGGACTCGGATATCAATGATGTACAGATTGAAGGATACAATATGTTTTATGTCAATAGAGTAAGTAAAAAGGGAGGGGGTGTGGCCCTCTACATTGATTATCATTTAAAATGTAAAATTATTGAACAAAAAACAATTGCTGTGGAAAATTTGATGGAACTGCTTACTGTAGAATTAACAAATGAAATTGGTAAAAATATGTTGATTAGTTGTGTATATAGAGCACCAGGGTCTTGTGTTGAATTATTTACAGATCAAATCCTAGAAATGTTTGAAAAAATTAATAACAAATCATTAATTTTGTGTGGTGACTTCAATATAGATCTGGGAAACCCTAAAGCTTCAAGTGAATTTAAGAATTGTATGAAAAGTACAGATCTATACCCAATGATAACTAAACCAACAAGGGTGACCACCCATAGTGCAACTATTATTGACAATATATTTACAAATGTACGTGGTAAATTAATTAGTGGTATCTTTACGACAGATGTGAGTGATCATCTCCCTATATTCATAATTTATGAGAAACAATCTTATGATATGGTAGTACAAGATGAAATTACAACATTCATTCGAGATAAATCTATTAAGGCTTTAGAGGCCTTCAGAGAAGATTTGAAAAAACAGAGTTGGGATAGAGTGTACACAGATAATGTAAATACTGCATATGAGGCTTTTATGGCAACATTAATTAGTCTATATGATAAAAATTGTAATATAACTAAAGTAAATACTCTTATCAGGAAAAATACTGTTAACAACCCATGGATGACAAATGGACTGAAAAATGCCTGTAAGAAAAAAAACTTTTTGTACCGATTGTTTCTAAGATCAAGAACTAAAGATGCTGAAGATAGATATAAAAAATATAAAAACAAATTAGTGGGAATCATAAGAAAGCAAAAAAAGGATTACTACACTAAATTGTTAGACAAAAACAAAAATAGTACAAAAGACACATGGAGCATTATAAATTCTGTTATGCAAAAAGGCAAGGTAAAAACGAAATTTCCAAATACGTTTACAAGGAATAATGTTGACATTTGTAATAAAACTGAAATTGTAAATGAATTTAATAATTACTTTGTAAATATTGGCCCTACTTTGTCACAACAAATTTTGGATGAAAACATCAATGGTGGAACAGTACCGGACAATGTTAACAGTATTTTTCTAGAAGGCAAGGCAAGGCAAGGCAGCTTTATTTGTATAGCACATTTCAGCAACAGGGCAATTCAAAGTGCTTTACATAAAACATTAAAGAGCAGTTAGAAAACAATTTTAAACAATTTTAAAACATTAATAAACAAATTAAAACAAGAATAAAATTGATAGTGCAGTATAAGAATAAAAGTTACAGTGCAGTATAAGAAATTAAAGTTAATAAAATAGATTATTTAAAGAAAAGCAACATCAAAAAGATAGGTCTTTAGCTTAGATTTAAAAGAACTGAGAGTTTCAGCGGACCCTGCAGGTTTCTGGGAGTTTGTTCCAGATATGTGGAGCATAAAACTGAACGCTGCTTCCCCTGTTTAGTTCTGACTCTGGGGACAACAAGTAGACCTGTCCCAGACGACCTGAGAGTTCTGGGTGGGTCATAGTGTAGTAGCAGATCAGAAATGTATTTTGGCCCTAAACCGTTTAGTGATTTATAAACCAGTAAAAGTATTTTGAAATCAATTCTTTGAGGCACTGGAAGCCAGTGTAAAGACTTCAGTACTGGAGTGATGTGATCCACTTTCCTGGTTTTAGTGAGGACTCGAACAGCAGCGTTCTGAATCAGCTGCAGCTGTCTGATTGATTTTTAGGGAGACTGTAAATACCCGTAACGTAATCTACAGCAGTCCAAGTCTACTGAAGATAAAAGCATGGACAAGTTTTTCCAGATCTTGCTGAGACATAAGTCCCTCTAACCCTTGATATATTTTTAAGGTGATAATATGCTGATTTTTTTATTATGTTAATGTGGCTGTTAAAATTTAGGTCTGAGTCCATGACTACACCAAGATTTCTGGCTTTGTCTGTTGTTTTTAACATTGTCGTTTGAAGCTGAGCGCTGACTTTCAATCGTTCCTCTTTTGCTCCAAAAACAACCACCTCCGTTTTTTCTTCATTTAATTTAAGAAAGTTCTGGCACATCCAATCATTAATTTGTTCAATGCACATATTTAATTGTTGTATTGGGCTATAGTTCCCTGGCGATAAGGTTATGTAAATTTGTGTGTCATCTGCATAACTATGGTAAGTTATTTTGTTGTTTTCCATAATCTGAGCCAGTGGAAGCATGTAGATGTTGAACAGAAGAGGCCCCAGAACTGAGCCTTGGGGAACTCCGCACGTCATGTTTGTATGCTCAGATGTATAATTACCTATAGACACAAAGTAGTCCCTATTCTTTAAATAGGATTCAAACCACTTTAGTACTGAGCCAGAAAGACCAACCCAGTTTTCCAATCGGTCAAGCAATATGTCATGGTCTACTGTATCAAATGCAGCACTAAGATCAAGTAATACTAAGACTGAAATTTTGCCACTATCTGTGTTTAAGTGGATGTCATTAAAGACATTAACAAGAGCCGTCTCAGTGCTGTGGTGTGGTCGAAAACCTGACTGGAAGGCATCAAAACTGTTGTTTAGCAATAAGAAAAGATTGAGTTGTTGAAAAACCACTTTTTCTATGATTTTACTTAAAAATGGAAGGTTTGATATTGGCCTATAGTTGCTCATTAGTGTCGTGTCTATATTGTTCTTTTTTAGGAGTGGCTTGATGACTGCAGTTTTCAGGGCCTGTGGAAAGATACCTGAGAGCAGAGATGTGTTTACAATCTGTAGAAGATCAGAAGCCAAACACTTCGAAACATTTTTGAAAACACCCGTTGGTAGAATATCAAGGCAACAGGAGGAGGTTTTCAGATGTTGTATAATGTCCTCCAGGTTTTTAAGGTTGATCGTATGAAATTGTGTCATGTTGGAATTTGTTTTGCGTGCATACTGTGACAACACATATCCTGTACTTGATATGGAGGCACTGACTGTTTGTCTAATTTTCTGAATTTTGTCTGTGAAGAAGGAGGCAAAGTCGTTGCAAGCCTTGGTAGACAAGTTCAGATGCTACCGGTACTGGAGGGTTTGTTAATCTATCAACAGTAGCAAACAAAGCACGTGAATTATTATTGTTTCTGGCGATAATGTCAGAGAAAAGGACCGTCTTGCATTTCTTAGTTCCAGATTATCAATGCAAAGTCTCTCTTTATAAGTGTTATAATGGACCTGGAGATTAGATTTTCGCCAACTGCGCGTTCAGCTTTCGACACTCTCTTTTCTGTTCTCACACCTATACAATTTCTCCATGGAGATCTTTTCTTACCAGAGACAGTTTTGACCTTAGTGGGAGCAATAGCATCAATAACATTCGTAATTTTACAGTTGAAATTATCTACCAGCTCAGTGACTGAGGCCCCAGTGAGGGTTGGTGTAGCGGAGAAAAGCTGAATGAATGATTCACTGGTGTTTTCAGTGATATACCGTTTTCTGATTAACTTTGTTTGAACACTTTTGGGCACAGAGATAGTGCTGTTAAAGAAAACACAGGAATGATCAGATAGAGCAACATCAGTCACCACAACCTTGGGAATGTTCAGACCCTTGGAGATAATCAAGTCCAGAGTGTGCCCCTTATTGTGCGTGGGCTGTGTCACATGCTGAGTCAGTCCATAGCTCTCAAAAACACAACACAGTTCTTTGGTCCCTCGGTCCTGGGGGTTGTCAACATGAATGTTAAAATCACCAGCAATAATTACACGGTCAAAGTTAATACAGATTTTTAGATTATTTAGGTGGCCTGTAGATATTTAGAAGTAGAGCTTGAGGGGAGGATCTTAGCTGAAGAGCCCCATATTCAAAAGAAGCAAATTTTCCGTAAGATATTTGCGTACATTGGAATGAGTCATTAAACAAAATGGCGACTCCACCTCCTTTCTTATTCACTCTATTCTCACTCATAAAACTAAAGTTAGGGGGGGCTGACTCAATGAGAACAGCAGCACTGTTATTATGGTCCAACCAGGTTTCAGTTAAAAACATAAAATCAAGATTGTTCTTGATAATGAAATCATTGATTAAAAATGATTTTCCTGCCAAAGATCTAACGTTTAGTAGGGCTAGTGTTAGTGCGTTTTCATTTTTTGGGACAGACTGTGGCTGACGAGGAATGGATGCTAAATTTGCAAAGTTTGCAGTTACGTGCGTTATTATCGCCATTCTTTTTCTATTACCTATCACAACATAAATTGTGGAAGAACCTAATACGCAGGGCCCAGGCTTGTCTTGGAAAGAGTCATGAGTGCTACTATGCATGCAGCCTGGACCCGGCCCATATCAGTTAATGCTTACTGCATTTTGCACACAAGCATCCTTATCAGTTTGGGGAGAAGGAGTTAGCTGCCGTCCTTGAGGGGGCAGAGGTGCCTGGCGTTTTACGATGGGAGAAGGAAGGGGGGCATACTTGGTTCCAGCATTTACCAGCTGCTTCATCTGGTCAGTGAACTCCAACATGGGGATGGGGGAAAGAGGGGAGAGCGACATATCCTTAAAGAGGTCCTCATAGCTGTCGTGGTTTGTCACAGGGGCTTGAGGAGTGTTGCACGGAGTGAGAAAGGGTGTTGAGATTTCTCATCTCCGGTCTTTGGTCTCCCATGGTCAAATCTTTGCTCAGGTGGGGGCTGTGGTGGCTCACGGACTGCCGCTTTGTTGTTGTGTTTCCTCTTGTTTTTGGTTCATCTTGTCTCGTGCCCTTGGCCAAGGGAGCAGATGTGTAGCGCAAAGTAAAGTGGGCTAGAGGTGAACAGCTTTACTCCTGGCTTGTTAAGGAATAGTCCATCTGCTTTAAAAGATGTCTGCAGCCCCAGAAAATGTTAAAATTGTCAATGAACTGCAGAGAATGGTTGGTACATGCATTTGAAAGCCATCTGTTCAGTGCCAACAGTCTGCACACCTTTGCGTTTAGGGAGTTGACTGCGTTCAGCAGATTCATAAAGTCACGATTCAGCACTTCAGACTCTTGCTTTACAACATCATTTGACCCTATATGCAGTATAATGTTCTTCACAGTTGGGTGTGCTGCTATGATATCCTGGATTCTTTGGGCCAAATCAGAGACCATGTCTTTGGGAAAACAGAGTATTTTGGTGTTTTTACTGCTTTTATATCTTTCACAGCAGTGTCACCCACAATCAGAGTTTGGGGCCCAGTCGTTAGCTTTTTCCTGTAGCTTTTACTTTTAGAATTGCTCTCAGTCCTTACACCTGCTGTGTGACGATGAGACGTAATCCAGGTTATGTCCAGGGTCCTGCAGCAGAGGAGCAAATCTGTTCTTCACCTGCACACTCAGGTGTTGGGGAGGCATTTTGTTGCTGATTTTCCCTTTTGCAGTTGTCCACGGCTGTGTCCTACTAAGTATAGGGGTTGAAGAGGCACTCTGCCTAGGTGGTAATGCAGGCCAGCCGGTCATATCACAAATCTCAGGGCGCTGTGCTCTGCCCGTTAGTCGTCCTCCCTTTTCCCAGGAAAATGATTTACTCTTAGGCTTTGCACCAAAAGAGTTCCAGGGAGGACTGCCACTTGTTGATTTATTATCCGTTCCACAGCCCTCTTGTTTCTTTGTGGTCTTGCTGGTGCTAGTTAGCCGTGTGTTAGCATGCTTTTGTCCATTGTTTTGGGTCACTGGTAAAGTGGTGTCATTTCCACATGATCCGTTCCCTTCCAGGTTTACTTCTAACCGGTAAATTTTGGTTTCCAGAACTGCAATCTTCTGCAGGAGCTTGTAGTAGTCCTCTATGGAGACGGGTGGCATCTTGCTGCTAATTAGCTTTAGCTACAGTCACTTTAGGACAGGCTTGAGCTATTGGTAGGCCTCGGTCACGCAGAAAAATGTTCAAATATGACAATAGCCTACTATGTCTACAAAAAAATGTATAGTCCAGTGATTTATAAGTATCCAAGAGCCGCTGCTCATAGTTTCTCTCAGAGGAAAAGCAAGATTATCAGCAGAAATATGCAAGCAGAAGCAGGAGCAAGCAGTAGAGCGTCTGCACTGTAAGAAGCAGGAAGGGAAAGTGTACAAGCGAGTGACATATTGACAATTGTCCGGAAGTGTGCCAACAAAAAATCAAATGATTATACTGATATGAATATGGCATTGATAAAGCAAATTATAGATGTAATTATTGAGCCTTTTACCTATATCTGTAATTTGTCATTTATTTCAGGGATATTTCCAGATTGTATGAAAATAGCCAAAGTAATTCCATTGTTTAAAAAAGGAAATAAATCTGAAATTCTGGAGAAGTTATTTGTGATTAGACTGAATAAATTTATAAATTAATTTAAGATTTTAAGTAATAGCCAATATGGGTTTCGTCCTGATCACTCAACTGCTACAGCAATTATGGAACTAACTGAAGAAATCACCAATGCTATAGATAAAAAGCACTATTTAGTAAGTATCTTTGTGGATCTTCAAAAAGCGTTTGATACGCTGGACCACAAGATATTGTTGCATAAATTATATAAATACGGTATCAGAGGTGTGGCACACCAATGGGTTACCAGTTATTTAAAAAACAGAAGTCAGTTTGTTGAAATTGACAATATAAAATCTAAAAATTGTAATATAACTTGCAGGGTACCACAAGGATCGGTCTTAGGACCTATACTTTTTCTATTGTATGTAAATGATATTGTGTCTGTGTCACAGTTACTTAGGTGCATTCTGTTCGCGGACGATACCACTTTATTTTATTCAGGAAAAAATATAAAAGATGTCCTACAAATTGTAGAGAATGAATTTCAGAAAATTATGAAGTGGTTCAATGCTAATAGATTGTCCCTAAATATCAGCAAAACTAAATTTATGATATTTTGTAGTAAAGGGAAGTATGTTGAAACGTCATTGTTTACTAATGGATTAGAAATTGAAAGGGCACATGCGATTAAGTTTCTAGGTATTATGATTGACAAACATTTGACATGGAAATCACATATTGATAATATCAAAGTAAAGGTATCCCAAATAACAGCTGTGCTGTATAGAGTTAAAGATTCTCTAAATAAGAATGCATTGTTTTTGTTGTACAATTCATTGATTGTTCCATATCTGACTTATTGCATTAAAGTGTGGGGAAGTGCCTGCAAAATATACATTAATCCAATTATACTTTTACAGAAAAGAGCGATTAGAGTTATCAGTGGAAGTGGATACAGAGATCCAACTAATCCTTTATTTATACAACTAAAAACACGGAAATTTAATGAATTAGTAGAATATAACCTTCTAAAAACCATGTACAAAGCCCATCTGGAAAGTTTACCAAATAATTTGCAAAATAGATTCTCCAAGAGGAAAAGTAGATATGAACTAAAAGGTACTGAGGTTTTTACAAAACCTAGGTTCCAATCGGCTGTAAAGGAAAAATGTGTCACAATCAAAGGAGTCAGTTTGTGGAACGGTCTTGATTGTAGAATTAAAACTTCAAAGTCCATCTATGTGTTTAAGAAGTGTGTTAAATTATCAATGTTGCAGAAATATAATACTGCGGAGTAGCAGATCAAATTTATTGATGTATTTTGTGTTGATGTCTTAGAAAACGAGACGGCTGTATGAGACAGCTCAAAAGACCTGGAACTGTAAATGATTTTGTGTTGATAAGGGGCAGACATTATAAGTTTTACTTCTTTCTGCTCCTTTTAATTCATGTTAAATGCTGTTGTTGCATTTGTTTTTAAATGAATGAAATAAATAATTAAATAAAAAAAATAAATAAAAAAAAAAACAGTACAAGTATACTTACAGGTATTCCAGGGTACGGGATGAAGGAGACCACTGGTTCTCCTGGAAATCCCTTCAGTCCTAGAAAACCCTGCAGAACGAAACACAGTTAGCAGTGGTGAATATAAGACTGTGGTTGCCTGGTTTCTTTGTGTAATAAGGGTGCAAGATATATCGGCTCAATATCGTTATCGCAATATATCGAAAGTGTCGAAATAAGTATGCAATATTTTGATTATTTTGTGTAGCGCTGCGTCCCGTCCGTTGGCTGCTGTGGGGCTTAGTTAGGTTTGATTTAGAGCTCGCTTGAAACGCTGTAATGATCATGTTTCATTGGCCAGTTACCGTGCCACTGGCACGTTAGTGCACATCAGTGCACGGATCCGCTACATGACAAACCCTATGGAGCGTACCACATGACAAACCCAATGGAGCGTACCATCTGACATGTGTGCGTATTTCAACAGAGTGAAGAAATTGAGACAACAAAACGGAACGAATCAGAGAAGAGAAAGAAAAGCTGTGTCCTGTTCTCTTTATTTATATATTTTATACTGTCCAACCAGTAGAACATGTCCTGTTCTGTAGACATGGTCCTTATTTATATATTTTATAATGTCCAACTAGTAGAACATGTCCTGTTCTGTATACATGGTCCTTATTTATATATTTTATACTGTATATATTCAAAAAACAAAAATCATTTAAATATGCAATAATTAAGATCAGTGTATATGATGGAATCCTGGCATTAGAATGTACCAGAAGTCACCAAATTTGGGCTATTGATATATGATTAGGAAATTAGGGCTATGCCCCTGATAACCTCAAACCCGTTACGCACAAACAGATGTGCACTTATTGTTGTGGAATTATTGTGCAAAGTCTCCGAAAAGCCACTGGAGTTTCAGGCTGGATTACAGAGCTTCTGGAAGGACTCCGGTCACACAGGAGACCCTTCTGGAAAGAGCCTTGTGTTAGCGTTCACGCTCAACGATCAGAGTGATGCTAGCTCAAAGGGACGTAGAGATACTGAACATAACCTAACATGGTTTATAGATTATGGATTTATTGTATGAAGACACCGACGAAAAGGCAGACGATCGCATCCATGTTTAAGGATGTTTATTAAAGGTGTTTAACTCTAAAGTCTGACGAGTTTTTGTTCTAAAATCAACACAAATTCCCACAGAGACTTGTGGATTAACAATAAGAACTATTAATCATTATGTCTAAAAGCTGAAGCTAAAACCTAAATAATTCTAACATTTAGTGGTTGTTATTGAGTGATCTGGCACTGACCGGATCTCCATCAGGTCCAGGTCTTCCAGGATACCCAGGCTCTCCTCTCTCTCCTCTGGTTCCGTTACATCCGTCCAGACCTGGAAAACCAGGACCGCCGGCCGGACCCGGGTGACCCTGAACACACAAGCACACATGCACACAGTCCTATCACAACGCCTGGGCCAATCAGAGCAGCGGAAGAGGCCGAGAGGGTGGGGCTTCTTACCGGGACTCCTTCCAAACCGGGAAAACCAGGAACGCCAACACTTCCCTGAAACAACAAACGGCGTGAAACTGAAGTTGAGTCACACACAGCAAGGCCTGCGATTGGTCAGACAAACGTCAACTAACTCAAACTAAACTTGGATCATTTTAACAGCGAAAAACAGATCGGAACCATCGTGTTTATTCACCGAGTCTCCTTTCAGTCCTCGAGGTCCCGTCGGCCCCTCGTCTCCTTGGTGGCCCTTCTCCCCCGAGGGCCCCTGGGGGCCCGGGAAGCCCGGGGGCCCCTGAGGGCCCTGCCGCCCCAGAGGACCGGGAGCGCCCTGCAGAACAGACATAACACTGTTAAGAGCCAGAGTAGAGGGCTGCTCGATTATGGAAATAAAAAATCATTATCACGATTAAAGTGCCCATAGTATGAAAAAAAAAATCACTTTTCAGTCCTTCCAGAAACATGCAGAGTTTTTTGTGATTGTTGTGGGGCAAAAATCCTTGATTATGCGGCACGTTTTCTTAAAAACTGCGATGGAGTCTTGTCCAAAAAATGTCAAGACGCATGTGCTTTTGCATGTCTTTTGGCTCACAGAAGAATATTACTTGATTGGAAGTAAAGTAAACCACCCTTAGTTTCACTATGGCTTAGTGATGTGATGCTATTTTTAAAACTGGAGAAAATTTAATATTTTCTTAGAGGTTCCACAAAACGTTTTTATTCTGTGTGGACCCCAATGATTTCTTATTTTGAAAAGAATGCAACTCTTCCCCCAAACTAAAAATAATTAAAAATAATTATTGATATCAAAAGACCTGTATACATTGGATCGGATGGGGTAATCCGACACATTTGGCTAACAATGTTGTCAACTATTTTCTCACTGTTTGCAACATAAGAACTTTTCAGGTCTGGACCCTTTTTTCTGTTCAGTGGGTGGGTTGTGGGAAAGTGGAAAAAACTGTAACAACAAGGAGCATTGTTAGACTTGTTCTGTATGTGATGCATCACTCTGTTCTTCCTTCAATAAAAATATATTTTAAAAAAATTTAAAAAACTGCGATGGAATATGCTATATATGATATTTATGCAATTTTATGCGATGAAATTGCGGGAACTTGCAAAAAATGCAGTTTGATGAAAAAGAGAGAAAAAAAAGTGATTCCCCCCTGTTCTGAGTGAGATACAGTTTCTGAATGTGTCCTGCCTTCAGTTTTTTCAACAATTCAACAAGGTGTGGCAGGACATATATGAAGCATTTTAAATTTAATGGCTAAGAAATAAGAACTAGGTATGGTGACTGAGAGCTGGAAACCAAGTGGGTGTGTGGGTGGATTTATGTCAAAATGTGGAGTAGAAGAATACTGATACCGGTAGGAAATGTATCCTGTTGGAAGTATGAAATGACACAGTATGCTGATATATGTATTGCTTCTTGATGGAAATAATAAAAATAATTGAATCAAAAGAAAGAATCAATGAAGGATGGAAAAAGAGAAGGAAGGGAAAAAGACAGAATGTAAGGAGGGTAAGGAGGGAAGAAAAGTAGGATAGGAAAGGACAGTAGGATGGAAAAAAGGAGGCAAGGGTGAAAAAGGGGGAAGGAAGGAAAGGAGACAGAAGAAAGGACGTACGCAGGGAAGGAAGGAAGGATTCAGTTTCCTGTCCCAGAGGAGAGAAGAAACTAGAAAATATTCACATTTAACGAGCCGACATCACACTAGTTTGCCTGTTTTTAACAGTGAAATGAAGCTGTGCTAAGCTAAACGCTAAAGCAGGGGTCTCCAACAAGCGGCTCGAGAGAGAGAGCAGGTGATGACCCCGATATTAAAAGTGAGGTAGCTGACTTTGTGGGCCAATGGCAAAGGCACGATCACTTCCCGCTGCCTCAAGATAGCAATACTCCCAGAATGCACCTGAACACAGCTCCTTGTAAGACCAGCACGCCCAGAATGCACCTGAACACACCTCCCTGTAAGACCAGCACGCCCAGAATGCACCTGAACACACCTCCCTGTAAGACCAGCACGCCCAGAATGCACCTGAACACACCTCCCTGTAAGACCAGCACGCCCAGAATGCACCTGAACACACCTCCCTGTAAGACCAGCACGCCCAGAATGCACCTGAACACACCTCCCAGTAAGACCAGCACGCCCAGAATGCACCTGAACACACCTCCCTGTAAGACCAGCACGCCCAGAATGCACCTGAACACACCTCCCAGTAAGACCAGCACGCCCAGAATGCACCTGAACACACCTCCCAGTAAGACCAGCACGCCCAGAATGCACCTGAACACACCTCCCAGTAAGACCAGCACGCCCAGAATGCACCTGAACACACCTCCCAGTAAGACCAGCACGCCCAGAATGCACCTGAACACACCTCCCAGTAAGACCAGCACGCCCAGAATGCACCTGAACACACCTCCCAGTAAGACCAGCACGCCCAGAATGCACCTGAACGCATCGTCCCTGTTAGACCGAGCACGCCCAGAATGCACCTGAACACACCTCCCTGTAAGACCAGCACGCCCAGAATGCACCTGAACACACCTCCCTGTAAGACCAGCACGCCCAGAATGCACCTGAACGCACGTCCCTGTAAGACCAGCACGCCCAGAATGCACCTGAACACACCTCCCAGTAAGACCAGCACGCCCAGAATGCACCTGAACACACCTCCCAGTAAGACCAGCACGCCCAGAATGCACCTGAACACACCTCCCAGTAAGACCAGTACCCCCATGGGCTACAGATGGCTGCAGATCCATTTGTTATTTTAACGACGTGGGCGCTGGACGGGAAACTGACATCTGCGTCGGTCTTAAACTAGCAAAGACACTTGGGTCGGGCTTTGCGCTGCGCCAGGTGTGACATAGGACCATACCTGCCAACACTCCCTTTGTCCCGGTTTCTCCCGTTTTTTAGCCCTATCTCCCGGTTTGTTATTTCTACCGTAATTTGCAGCACGGCCCAAACTCCTTTATCAATAATCGGACCAATATATTGTCTAATGTTGACCAGTTGACCAGATCTTGTAGGAAACGCATCCTATTCCACCATATAGAATATTCAACCTGTCTGTCACCTCAACCTGGCAACCTATAACCCTCAACCTGGCAACCTATAACCCTTAACTAACCTGGCAACCTATAACCCTCAACCTGGCAACCTATAACCCTTAACTAACCTGGCAACCTATAACCCTCAACCTGGTAACCTATAACCCTCAATCTGGCAACCTCTAACGCTCAACCTGGCGATTTCTAACCCTCAACCTGGCACCCTCTAACCCTCAACATGGCAACCTGTAACCCTCAACCTGGCAACCTCTAACCCTCAACCTGGCAACCTGTAACCCTCAACCTGGCAACCTATAACCCTCAACATGGCAACCTGTAACCCTCAACATGGCACCCTCTAACCCTCAACCTGGCAACCTATAACCCTCAACCTGGACAACAACACAGCGGCACCATCGCGCAGAAGAGTCACATAAGGGCACACAGGATTTCATCCTTCATCATGAAAAAAGAGACAGAGGCAGAAAACGTGAAGCAAACTGAACTTACAGCACACTTAAAAGTACCCCCCCCCCATGTGTGTTCTGTAAATCAATGTAAGCAAAGTGATGCAAGTAGCTCTCGGCCACTTCCCTTATTTTAAAGTAGCCCTTAGATGAAGAAAGGTTGGTATGTCCCTTCATACTTCTCCAGTTTGAACGGTTGTTTTTTCTTCATTCAGAACACGAGACAAAATAAGAGTTTACCTGCAAAAAGCAACGTGCAAAATAATCTGTTTTTTCCTCCATTATTTTAATTAATTGTTATACTTAGGAGCCAAAATCATAATCACGATTCAAATTCCGCTTCATTGCGCAACCCTTATCCGCTGGTTTAGAGCTTTTTCTGACCCTCATTATCCGTTTATTCTATTCAATTTAATTTATAGTGTCGAATCATAACAGGATCTCTCAGGACCCTCTACGGATAGAGTGGGTCTAGACCACACTCTACCATTTACAGAGAGCAACAGTGGCGAGGAAAAACTCCCTTTAACTTCTTGGTGAATATACAGATGTTGTCTGTGACATGCAATGTTGTTATCTGACCACAGGGGGGCACTGTGACACAACAACAACAACAACACACACACACACACACACACACACACACACACAGTGTGTTTGAACAGCAGCTCAGACAGTCAGGATGTTAAATCAGTTGGAATGTGCCTTTAAATCAGCAGACATCAGATTAGACTGAAACACACACACACATACACACATTAACACACACATTCACACACATTAACACACACATTCACACACACACATTAACATACAGATTCACGCACGCACACACACACACACACACACACCGATGGTGGCGATGCTGCCATAAGGAGCCACTTGGGATGAACCTTTTGGCGGCTAAATGTAACCGTAAAGACCGCTGAACTTAACGGTCACGTGACCTTAATTCATATCACACAAACCCGTTCATGAGAATATACTTCTGAATGTCCTCACACCTGCTCAGGTATAAGTTATCGTGTGTTAGAAACCCTTTATCAGCTGATACACACGTTTTAAAATCTATCAGCTCAAAGATAAACTGATCAACGGTCAAAATGATCAATATCAACCTGCTGATTTCTCTGGTTCTGTCTGTGTGTGTGAGTGTATGTGTGTGTGTGTGAGAGAATCAGTGATGTGAAGTGTAAGTGTGTGTGTGTGTGTGTGTGTGTGTGTGTGTGTGTGTGTGATGAGATGTGACAGCTGTGATCTCTGTTAGTCCGCTCTCTGTCCGTCTTTCTCTGAAAGCACTGAGCTGTGAAATCACTGAGACAGACGCCTTCCCACAATCCTCTCTGCCCTGTCTGCTGCCCCCAGCTGTACAAACACACACACACACACACACACACACACGCACGCACACACACACTGGAGGTCAGTTGATGTTTGTGGTCTGGACGACAGATACATGTTGTTTACCTGATCAGCTGACGCTTGTTGTGCCGTTTGATTGGCTCCTGAATCACGTGATGCAGAACATTACAGAAGTTCTTTAGCGCAGCGACACAAACACGCGCGTAAACATCTGGACCAAAAACACCTCCCGGACCGTGCGTCAACGCAGGTCGCAGTGCCTCGCCTCGGTGCATCTGAAACGGCTTTCGTGCTTCTTGCGGGCGCCGCGTGGTGGTCATCGCACACGGTCAACGCCACGCAGGTCCACAGAGCCGGGCCGCCGACAAAATAACGCCAACATGTTCCTGTTTACATGTTGTGATTTGTATAGTCACAGCGTAGGGCTGCTCGATTATGGAAAAAAATATAATCACGATTATTTCGGTCAATATTGAAATCACGATAATTTACCACGATTGCTCGTTGACTTCTGGAAAGATGTTGCAGTTATTGAACTTAAAAAACACAGTGGAAAAAGTTACATAAATCAACAGTAAAAAACACAACTGTGATCTTTGCCTTAATACTTTTCCTATTTAAACTTTATTTTTTCATTCAGAACACGAGAGAAAATAAGAGTTTACTGTAAAACGTAATGAGCTAAATAATTATTTTTAGTTTTTGTGATAATTGGGAGCAGAACTCATCATCACGATTACATTTCGATTAATTGCACAGCCCTATCACAGCTTGTACAAACAACAAGGTCACATGACACACAGCCATCTTTTAACTGTTATTTGTACACACTGTGACTCTACAAATCACAACATGGAAACAGGAACATGTTGGCGTTATCTTGTCACTTATTGGGAGCTGTAGGCTAGATGGAGCCGGTTACCTCCAGGATCTGTGCTAAGCTAGGCTAGATGGAGCCGGGTTACCTCCAGGATCTATGCTAAGCTAGGCTAGATGGAGCCGGTTACCTCCAGGATCTGTGCTAAGCTAGGCTAGATGGAGCCGGTTACCTCCAGGATCTATGCTAAGCTAGGCTAGATGGAGCCGGTTACCTGCAGGATCTGTGCTAAGCTAGGCTAGATGGAGCCGGTTACCTCCAGGATCTGTGCTAAGCTAGGCTAGATGGAGCCGGTTACCTCCAGGATCTGTGCTAAGCTAGACTAGATGGAGCCGGTTACCTCCAGGATCTGTGCTAAGCTAGGCTAGATGGAGCCGGTCACCTCCAGGATCTGTGCTAAGCTAGGCTAGATGGAGCCGGTTACCTCCAGGATCTGTGCTAAGCTAGGCTAGATGGAGCCAGTTACCTCCAGGATCTGTGCTAAGCTAGGCTAGATGGAGCCGGTTACCTCCAGGATCTGTGCTAAGCTAGACTAGATGGAGCAGGTTACCTCCAGGATCTGTGCTAAGCTAGGCTAGATGGAGCAGGTTACCTCCAGGATCTGTGCTAAGCTAGGCTAGATGGAGCATGTTACCTCCAGGATCTGTGCTAAGCTAGGCTAGATGGAGCCGGTTACCTCCAGGATCTGTGCTAAGCTAGACTAGATGGAGCCGGTTACCTCCAGGATCTGTGCTGAGCTAGGCTAGATGGAGCCGGTTACCTCCAGGATCTGTGCTAAGCTAGGCTAGCGGAGATGAGAAGGGTGTGTATGGACTTATCTATCTCTGGGGGATACGGGGGAATAAGACAAAGTCCCAGTAAGTCGGCGTGTTCCTTTAACTTTTAATAAAATAAATAATGATTTCATAACGATATGTTGTCATGCAATCGATTCATCGAGAAAAGTTCTTCCGTACAGAAACAGTGCATAGGATCTAAGTTGGTTAGCAACAGACAGACTCTCTGTCTGTCTTTCTGTGTGTGTGTGTGTGTGTGTGTGTGTGTGTGCATGGGTGCGTGGAATCTGCTGACTCACTTTAAGGTAAACAGCTTCTAATTTAAAACAACACACTCCTCCATCGGGCAGCTCATTAATACATTGTGTGTGCGTGTGTGTGCGTGTGTGTGTGTGTGTGTGTGTGTGCGTGTGTGTGTGCGTGCGGTTTACAATCCGACAGTGAAGGTGTCACAGGTCTGCTAACAGAAGAAGCCGTCTGTCTGCAGCTGTGACGATTTGATTGGCTGCTGCGTGTGTGTGTGTGTCTGTGTGTGATTGTGAGTGGGCGGAGTCTCACCCTCGCTCCTTTGGCTGGGAAACACTGACAGGTGGAGCAGTCGCGACCGGCGCACGGCTCCGTCAGATCGCCCTGGAAACCAGCAGAAAACACAAACAGCGTTACATCATTGCATCATCAGCATAGAGGGTCACCAACAGCTACTTCAATGTGTTTAGACCCAACAGAGCTCAACAGTGAGCAGCCCTGTTTTAACGTGCAGCGCCTGGCGCAGGTGTGTTTAGGGCGCCTAGTCCTAAAGGGTTGTACTTAGTGTCTTCATTAATCAGAAGTGTGTTTTGTGGGCGTAACATGCAATCAACCAATCAGAGCTCATCTCCCATTCCCTTTAAAAGCCAGGCGCGTTTGGACCTTGGAGCATTGCTGTTATGATGGAGGATTTGCACCGTAATATTTTTATTTGTAATCTTCTGCATGTGTGTGTGCTGCTGTGTGTCCCTGTGTGTGTAACAAGCATAGTGTGTGCGCGCTGTGCACGAGCCTAGGAGCATTTTACTAATGCTCTGTTAAAATAACAATGAAATGCTGAGTTATTGACTTTAGACCAGGTTTTTGATGGTCAATGGTGCGATCACTTCCCGCTACCTCAAGATAGCAATACTCCCAGAATGCACCTGAACACACCTCCCTGTATGACCAGCACGCCCAGAATGCAGCTGAACACACCTCCCTGTAAGACCAGCACGCCCAGAATGCACCTGAACACACCTCCCTGTAAGACCAGCATGCCCGTGGGCCACAGATGGGAGCAGGTGCATTTGCTGTTTAAACGACGCGGGCGCTGGACGGTCTTAAACTAGCAAAGACACTTGCGTTGAGTGATGCGCAGCGCTGCGCCGGGCGCAAGATAGGGTCAATATGTATTTTTCTTTTGATGTTTTTGTCACTTTTTTCAAGTTTTTTTACATTTCTTTCTGACGTTTTTCAAAGTTCTTTTACCAATTTTTCTTTACGTGCTATAAAATTCTATAAAACACCCAAATTCAATGAAAGTAGTGAACTGATCATGTATTTAACTTGTGAAGAGTGTTGTAGGGAACCATCCACGTTATTTGTTTTAAAATTTGGTTGAAAGAAATTGAAAATGGGTCAGATTTGACCCTGAGGACACCAGGACAGTTAAAAAAAGGTTGATTTCATGGTTTTTTGTGACTTATTTGGTGCTCTTTCCAATGTTTTTGGAGTTTTTTTCCTTGAACTTGTCTTAAAGATAGTCACGTGGACTCCCGGCGCCACCTTGCATTTGCCTATCCTGCCCATGGACCGGGCCGGCCCGGTCCATGGGCAGTGTGTTTGGTGTTTGTGGGTGTATTTTCTCCAGCAGAATGTTTTGTATTTTACGGTGTATTCTCTGTGTGCAGACAGTGAGGAATGTAAACAGAGACAGACAAGCATCTCTGAGATTCTCAGGAAGCAGACAGCTGACTGTGTGTGTGTGTGTGTGTATGTGTGTGTGTGTGTGTGTGTGTCAGATAACGTCAGTGACAATCATGCATCCATTTCTACTGATCCACACACTCTTTGAACAGTCTGAATGAGCACAGATGTTCATCAGATATGAATCAAACCATCAGATCTTCAAACTCAACTTCAACAATGAAACGCCGACTGCTGCAGCTGAGCCATAACACATGTTTTTCATGTAAACTGTATAATAAAGCATGTACGTTTGCTCATTTTCTTTTTCAACCTGGAGCCTAGTTTTCAGTGTTTTTGTGTCTAAGTGACTGATAGGAACAACAATCTTTGAAATCGGTCCCGTATTAAGCGAGAAACTAGCTGGTATGTAACGTTAAAGTCAATAAAATGTCAGTTTGCATCCACTAAAAGTTCTGTGTTTTGCCGCTGACAGGCTCAGATTATTATTCTAAGAGTCTGACAACATTATGGGATGGATCCCTACAGAGATAGACCTTTTAGTTAAAGAGTAAGATCCTTTTAGTTTAACATGAAACAGCCCTGAAATCACCATCACCAAACTCCACCAGACTCCATGTAAATAATCAGGACTTTTAGCGTGTATAGAGCCAGCATATTTCCACCAGACTCCATGTAAATAATCAGGACTTTTATCATCGTAAAACACACTTCATTCAAAGTGGACAGAAACTAAATAAAACTACCAAAAGACGTCTTGGTTCAGCTTTCCACTGTTCCAACAATCACCACTCTGGTTTGGTTGAAATAAACCCTTAATTCACCCATTTACATGTCATGGAGATATGCTGGCTCTATACACGCTAAAAGTCCTGATTATTTACATGGAGTCTGGTGGAGATATGCTGGCTCTATACACGCTAAAAGTCCTGATTATTTACATGGAGTCTGGTGGAGATATGCTGGCTCTATACACACTAAAAGTCCTGATTATTTACATGGAGTCTGGTGGAGATATGCTGGCTCTATACACACTAAAAGTCCTGATTATTTACATGGAGTTTGGTGGAGATATGCTGGCTCTATACACGCTAAAAGTCCTGATTATTTACATGGAGTCTGGTGGAGATATGCTGGCTCTATACACGCTAAAAGTCCTGATTATTTACATGGAGTCTGGTGGAGATATGCTGGCTCTATACACGCTAAAAGTCCTGATTATTTACATGGAGTCTGGTGGAGATATGCTGGCTCTATACACGCTAAAAGTCCTGATTATTTACATGGAGTCTGGTGGAGATATGCTGGCTCTATACACGCTAAAAGTACTGATTATTTACATGGAGTCTGGTGGAGATATGCTGGCTCTATACACGCTAAAAGTCCTGATTATTTACATGGAGTCTGGTGGAGATATGCTGGCTCTATACACGCTAAAAGTACTGATTATTTACATGGAGTCTGGTGGGGTTTGGTGATGGTGAAAAAAAGCAACTTTTAGTGGACGCAAACTGATGGTTCTCGCTTAATACTGAACCAATTTCAAAGATCTTTGTTCACATCTGTCATTTACACAAATGCATGGGAACATAGGGTCCAGGTTGAAAACTAAAGAGGTATTTGAGTTCATCTTGCTGTGGGCGTACGTCAGACACAACAACTGAGGTGCCGCTGTCCGACAGGACCCCCCCCCGTCCCCCTTCACATGTCCCACACCGAGCGTCCCTGTTGGTACACTGTGTTTTTTTTTCTCTGTGGGCCCCAGACGGCGAGTTTGTTGTAGCAGCCACATTCCTGCAGCGTTGTGTAAACCAGGTTAGCAGTCAGGCGTGGCTATCAGCGGCAGGAATGTGGCTATCGCTCTATCTGCTGTCACGACTCTGCCCTGGACGTCTCTGCACTCGCAACCGTCCTCCCTTTCGTCCTCCATCTTCACTCCATCGGGCGCTCCCACTATCATCCAGCCGTCCTCCCATCATCCCTCCATCTGGGACACTGATTGGCTGGGCAGATAGCGGAGCAGCTGATTGGCCCACGGACTGAACCTGGCGACCTCAACAGGGGACGGAGAGACTGAAGAGAAAACGTTGCATCCTGTGTTCATCCCTGACACATTCGAGGCTGTTCGCCCCCCAAAAAAACGGCCCCATAGGTCGTTTGTTTCCAGCTGTGGGTTCTGCGATCTGTGCTACCTGCACGATCCGACATGCGCAAGATGTTCGCGCACGCGCAGATGATAATGCTGTTTACGACACTGCACGATCTGCTCCACGCTTGCGCACCTTTGCACCGCGGGAATTTCATTTATTCATTTCACAGCGCTCGCAAAAGGGGGAGTGTGGAGGAAACTGAAGGTGTGCAGTAACAGAAAGACTCAGGCCGTGTCTAATTCTGCATACTTCCGTCAGTCCACTGCTAACGGTCACTGACCACTTACTGAGGTAGTGCCCTACGATGGTTAGTATTGTCCCAAAATGAACACTGAGTGAACACAGTTACCGGAAATGATGAGCGGTCGGCTCGGCTCGCCGCCTCTCAAAAAATCTGACAATAATCTATTAAACTGACCTTTTGTCGATCAAAAAAACCGACAGATTCAGCAACTGCACGGCCTATTTCTCGCTCAAAATGTTTTCAGAAACACGTTTCGGTGAACTATTTTAGTAGAATATGAGATGGGATTCTGAACGAGCCACCCATTACTCTCTGTTGTGAAATCCGGGAGAAACCAGACCCACGTGAGGCGTTCGTCCAATCAGCTGCCGGTCGACATCCCTGATCCCTCCCCTCTTTCTGCAGTCCTATATAGTATTGATTTTGGCTTTTTGAATTGAGACATTTGAATATAGTGCTCACTGCTCATATGCCTACATGTACAGTGCCTTGCGAAAGTATTCGGCCCCCTTGAACGTTTCGACCTTTTGCCACATTTCAGGCCTCAAACATAAAGATATAAAACTGTAATTTTTTGTGAAGAATCAACAACAAGTGGGTCCCAATTATGAAGTGGAACGAAATTCATTGGCTATTTCAAACTTTTTTAACAAATAAAAAACTGAAAAAGTGGGCGTGCAAAATTATTCAGCCCCTTTACTTTCAGTGCAGCAAACTCTCTCCAGAAGTTCAGTGAGGATCTCTGAATGATCCAATGTTGACCTAAATGACTAATGATGATAAATAGAATCCAGCTGTGTGTAATCAAGTCTCGTATAAATGCACCTGCTCTGTGATAGTCTCAGAGGTCCGTGTAAAGCGCAGAGAGCATCATGAAGAACAAGGAACACACCAGGCAGGTCCGAGATACTGTTGTGGAGAAGTTTAAAGCCGGATTTGGATACAAAAAGATTTCCCAAGCTTTAAACATCCCAAGGAGCACTGTGCAAGCGATAATATTGAAATGGAAGGAGTATCAGACCACTACAAATCTACGAAGACCCGGCCATCCCTCTAAACTTTCAGCTCATACAATGAGAAGACTGATCAGAGATGCAGCCAAGAGGCCCATGATCACTCTGGATGAACTGCAGAGATCTACAGCTGAGGTGGGAGACTCTGTCCATAGGACAACAATCAGTCGTATACTGCACAAATCTGGCCTTTAAGAGTGGCAAGAAGAAAGCCATTTCTTAAAGATATCCATAAAAAGTGTCGTTTAAAGTTTGCCAAAAGCCACCTGGGAGACACACCAAACATGTGGAAGAAGGTGCTGTGGTCAGATGAAACCAAAATCGAACTTTTTGGCAACAATGCAAAACGTTATGTTTGGCGTAAAAGCAACACAGCTCATCACCCTGAACACACCATCCCCACTGTCAAACATGGTGGTGGCAGCATCATGGTTTGGGCCTGCTTTTCTTCAGCAGGGACAGGGAAGATGGTTAAAATTGATGGGAAGATGGATGGAGCCAAATACAGGACCATTCTGGAAGAAAACCTGATGGAGTCTGCAAAAGACCTGAGACTGGGACGGAGATTTGTCTTCCAACAAGACAATGATCCAAAACATAAAGCAAAATCTACAATGGAATGGTTCACAAATAAATATATCCAGGTGTTAGAATGGCCAAGTCAAAGTCCAGACCTGAATCCAATCAAGAATCTGTGGAAAGAACTGAAAACTGCTGTTCACAAACGCTCTCCATCCAACCTCACTGAGCTTGAGCTGTTTTGCAAGGAGGAATGGGCAAAAATGTCAGTCTCTCGATGTGCAAAACTGATAGAGACATACCCCAAGCCACTTACAGCTGTAATCGCAGCAAAAGGTGGCGCTACAAAGTATTAACTTAAGGGGGCTGAATAATTTTGCACGCCCAATATTTCAGTTTTTTATTTGTTTAAAAGGTTTGAAATATCCAATAAATTTTGTTCCACTTCATGATTGTGTCCCACTTGTTGTTGATTCTTCACAAAAAAATACAGTTTTATATCTTTATGTTTGAGGCCTGAAATGTGGCAAAAGGTCGAAAAGTTCAAGGGGGCCGAATACTTTCGCAAGGCACTGTATGTAGTTGGACAAGTTAGTAAATTACATTTGAGATATTTTTTCCAGGGGGGGGCCTTTGAGGTATAGTGCCCAGGGCCACCACATTGTCTTAATACGGGCCTGATTTCTGGTAAAAGTGTCTTAACACAAGTCTTCATTTTGGGACAATACCTTTTTGGGTTTTCGGCTGAATCCTGAATCCCCTGGTTGAGATTGTGCTGACTCCTCCTCCCATCCTCAGTCCATGAACCCAGTAAACACATGAATGAAGTAAACAGGGACTGTCCTTCCTTTGCCGTACCTGAAGTTGCTGCATTCTGGCTGCTGTCTGGAGATTCCTTCATGAACAACTCGTATTCTTTCGGATGTTTCGTACCAGATGATGTAACAGCGGCCATGTTGTGTATAGTTTAGGGTCTTCGCCACCACCAGACCAATCAGCATTGAACAGATTGAACATGTAGCTGGACTTGAATGTCCTTCTTTTGACTGGAAGTACTGCCAAACAACTTTCCATGTGCAGCCCCCCCCCTCACTCTGACATCTCTCCATTAGTACATGTAGAGGTACCGAGCATGTGTGTGTAATTCAGGCCTTTGTGTAATGTGTGTAATAACAACAGAGTGAAAACACTGTAATTTCCCCTTGCAGGATTAATAAAGTATACATTATTATTTGTATTGTTATTATTATTATTTTATTATTATAATAATAATTATTATTTTAATTTTTTTTTTTTTTTATTATTATTATTATTATTATTATTATTATTATTATTATTACATTCTGTTTTATTCCCTCGCTCCTGCCTCGAAACAAGTGGGAAGTGGAACTACTAATAACATTCAGCCTCGGTATCAGGTTTGTCTCTGCTCTCCTCTGATTGGACAGGGATCACAGAGGAGAGAGGAGAGAGAGAGAGAGGAGAGAGCAGAGAGCATCGAGGAGAGAGGAGAGAGCAGAAAGCATCGAGGAGAGAGCATCAAGGAGAGAGGAGAGAGAGGAGAGGGTAGAAAGGAGAGAGAGGAGAGGAGAGAGGAGAGAGGAGAGAGGAGAGAGGAGAGAGGACAGAGGAGAGAGGAGAGAGGAGAGAGCATCGAGGAGAGAGGAGAGAGGAGAGAGGATCGAGGAGAGAGGAGGGAGGAGGGAGGAGGGAGGAGGGAGGAGAGAGGAGAGAGCATCGAGGAGAGAGCATCAAGGAGGGAGGAGGGAGGAGGGAGGAGGGAGGAGGGGGGAGGGAGGAGGAGGGGGGGGAAGGAGAGAGAGGAGAGGGGGGGGGAGGGAGGGAGGGGGGAGGAGAGGGGGGGGGGGGGGGGGGGGGGGGGGGGGGGGAGGGGGGAGGGGGGGGGGGGGAGGAGAGGGGGGAGAGGAGGAGAGGAGTGAGAGGAAGGAGAGAGGAGAGGGGAGAGAGGAGAGAGGAGGAGGGAGGAGGGAGGAGGGAGGAGAGAGGATAGAGGAGACAGGAGAGAGCATCGAGCATCGAGGAGAGAGGAGTGGTCACCTGTAGTCTACTACTGGACCTGACCTGAAGACACAAGTTTTCTAGGCGGGGACGCCATCAGACGAGAGGACGTGACACGGGAGGCTCCAGGCAGCTAGAGGAGACCCCACCTATCTACAGCTAGAGGAGACCTCACCTATCTACAGCTAAAGGAGACCCCACCTATCTACAGCTAGGGGAGACCCCACCTATCTACAGCTAGAGGAGACCTCACCTATCTACAGCTAGAGGAGACCCCACCTATCTACAGCTAGAGGAGACCCCACCTATCTACAGCTAGAGGAGACCTCACCTATCTACAGCTAGGAGAGACCCCACCTATCTACAGCTAGAGGAGACCCCACCTATCTACAGCTAGAGGAGACCCCACCTATCTACAGCTAGAGGAGACCTCACCTATCTACAGCTAGGAGAGACCCCACCTATCTACAGCTAGAGGAGACCCCACCTATCTACAGCTAGAGGAGACTCCACCTATCTACAGCTAGGGGAGACCCCACCTATCTACAGCTAAAGGAGACCCCACCTATCTACAGCTAGAGGAGACCCCACCTATCTACAGCTAGGGGAGACCCCACCTATCTACAGCTAGAGGAGACCCCACCTATCTACAGCTAGGGGAGACCCACCTATCTACAGCTAGGGGAGACCCCAACCATCTACAGCTAGAGGAGACTCCACCTATCTACAGCTAGGGGAGACCCCACCTATCTACAGCTAAAGGAGACCCC